>NC_142091.1:63018434-63218434 GCF_054644295.1 Miniopterus natalensis | reverse complement strand
ATCAACTGTTTTGTTTAACTGATTAAAAAAAGAACAGTAGATGTAATAAAGCAAAATGGTTAAGAAACGGAAAAATAACGTTTTGTGATGAAACTCGTATCTCTCACCCAGCTTTTATATAAAAATTCTTATTTTATTACTTATGATTAGTGCTTCCTGAGTACTGACTTCCCTTCAGGACATATACGTTACATCATTACCTATTGAATACTGTACAATAAATTAGGGATTGCGATTTGGATGTTGATGCCGTGTATCTTACCATAGAGGATCAAAAGGGTGAGCTCTCAGGAAAGGTTTTTAATACTTATTAGGCACACCGATGGGGAGATCGAATAAATTAAAATATATTTCCAACACTTGAATTGTTAATCTCATTTCTAATAGGACTTAGCTACTAAGCAATATGATTTTAAACAAAAATCAAATTTGGCTAAACTCTGCTGTATAAAAAAAAATTAGTCTACACTTGCAAAAATTAGTATTGGGAAAAAAAGATTCTAGTCTTGCAGAAGCATTAACAGCTGTTCTGAAAGAAAGGAATGGACACAGAAGCAGATTTGGTTTATGTCTTAACATGAGTATCCCGCCCACTACTCTCTTATTTGTACATGAAATTGTTTTAGACCATTCTAAATGTTGTAGTAAAATATTAAAGGTATCAAAAATCACACCAGTAAGATGTAGCTTAGTGCATTTTTTTGTAAATGTTCAGGATTGGTACAACCAGAAAATAGCTTAGAGCCATGTATTTGACAGAGAGTCCGTCTTTGTCTATGTTCTTTGTTCCTTATAGTTAGTTACTGGACACCAGCCATCAAAAACCAAACTGGCTAATTATTCACAAGTCAGGAGGCAGGCATGTTTTTCAGAAAATTTGCAAGTTGACTGCTCTATTTCCTAATCGAAGGCAGCTGTATAAATTATTCCCAGGGGATATTAACTCCTAAATTTTCCAAAGTAGCACCTGGAGACTTAGCCAATTAGCCTTTACATTTTTCAAGCAGGACGTTGTTTTGAATCTCGTCTGTTATTTAAGGGACCTAAAGTTCTATGCCCTTGTGTTGAAAGTTGATAGCTGTGAAAGAGTATCTGAAACAATTTCTTGTTCATAAATTAAGTTACTGAAATTCCACTATATGGCTCCCCGAAAAGGACATTATTTTACTTCTACTCTGGTTATATGGCTAAAAATTATACTTATCTGACAGCTCTTCAATTCTGTGCTCAAAATCCTTTACTATCATAGAAAATAGTGTAATACTATAGTTACTTTGAAATCATATGGAGCCAGGTTAAAATTTCAGCTCTGTAAATTATTAACTATGCAGTCTTGCGCAAATTATTCTAATCTCTCTGTGCCTCAGTTTCCTTACTCATAAAAATGGTTCTTGGCCTATGAAATAAGCAGAAGAAAAAAAATCACTCCTTTCAATATTATGTATAAATAATAATCTTAGTTTGAAAATTGAGTTCAAACAATTAATAAATTGGTTTATAGTACTTTATCCATTTCTGGCAAGAAATATCACTAAATTAACTTTCATCTGAATCATAATTTGCAAAGTACTCAATATATCTTTAGATAAGTGATTTTAATTACATGATACATGAAATTCTTCAGTTTCAGCATTTAAGAATAAATATTTAAATTTGAATACTTGTCTATCCAACATATGTCCTTTCTTTTTTTAAATTTTTTAAGAATATATCTTTATTGATTTCAGAGAGAGGAAAGGAGAGGGAGAGAGAGATAGAAACATCAATGATGAGAGAGTCATTGATCGAGCCCACAACCTGGGCATGTGCCCTGACCAGGAATCGAACCCTGATTGCCTGGATCCTAGGTCTACGCTCAACCTCTGAGCCACACCCGGCCGGGCAAACTCATGTTGCTAGTATGCCCCACATACTGAACTTAACACAGCGCCTTTGCAAACAACAATAAATCTGTAACATTTATTCTGTAATTTTATAAGCACTTTACACACTCCACTTTTATTGTCACTTTGTAAGGCTAGCTACCATTACAATTCTGGTTTTCCAGGTGAGAAAACTGAGGAACAAGAAGGATTTGTAACTTACCTCACTTTACACTTAGTACATATCAAAGTCAGGATTCATTCACAGCTGGGTTATCTCCCTAGCATATTTCCTCAACCATCATGTGCTGTTGCCTACTGTTTTTTTTCACTGAATTCTAAGGAATCATACTTTCAGCAAGTGAACACCTCTCATTTACTACTGCTAACACGTTTTCCCTGATTTGAATCTGCCTATTTGTGTTGGAAATGCTGATTTGTGAATTCTATCTATGTGAACTGAGAAACAAATCAAACAATTCAGCATTCCCAATGAAACTGTACTACTATAAGTTTGTTTTGTTGTGTGTTTTTGTTTTTTGTTTTTAAATTGGTGAAACAAATCCTTTAAAAGCCTTGGGACAACTTTATAAGGAAATTCATCATGTTTGTCTAAGGCTGGATTTCACCAAATGTATTCGATTATACACTACTATCACTAAAGTATCTGATTAGGGTTTCCTGGTGGAATAACTGTCCAAAACTGCCCCTTGGTTGGAGAGCATAGAACAAAGTATCAGTTAAAAAGCTTTAAAACATTTTGCAGCTGAAAAACCTGTTTAACTTATTCTAATCTAACATTTTCTAATCTTGGTGGACCACAGACCCCTTAAAAAATTGGCATCTTGCTTGTTACTATTCTGCAGAATATATTTTAGGAAATGCTAATAAAAGCGACTCTTCAGGGGGATTTGTATTCTTTGAGACATGATGTGTGTTCTGTTGCAATACTTTGAATATCCAGAGATGCAGAAGCTTTTCTGTGCCCACTTTCCAGCCCATCTTTTAAACTGATACTTCCAATATTAATGGGGAGTCCCTGAGATCATCACCAACAGGCTGCAATTTGCTGATGACTGTGCTCCATCAGATAAGCAAACATACATGGTCCAATACAAGCAAAATGAAGGCATGATGCACAAGAGCCAATAGGTAAAGGAAATTTCATAAAATAAAGTGACTTGGGATTTAAAAAAATTAAATGCCTATTGGATAGTTAAATGATTCTGCTGATATATACAGGTGTAGGCAAAAACAACTAAAACATATCATACCTCCATTTTCCCTCTCGGCTAAAAGACGTGCCATTCAATCCTCAGGAATGTGGTAGCGTTTCCTGAAACACAGTGATCAGCCTATAGCATGTGCATACAAAAAGCTCAATAAATACTTGTCGTGTGAATGAAAGGAAAAAGGAGGCAGACTGTGAAGCTCAAAGATAATGCTGCTCGGGCAGCTACAGAAAGCATGAACAACAGGGCCGTCTTTATATTCACTCGGTATGGGGCAGCTTATTAATATTGGCAGTGTTACCTGCCTGTGGAAGTTTAATCATTATTGGTGACATCAGCTCACAGGGAACCATTGGCAGATAAAGCCTGGTGGAACGACTTATACCTGATACTGTTTTGTGAAAGATTTTAGAAAAGATCCTATACCTGCCAAGGCATTTTTTTCATTTAATGCCCTTACATTTCCCATATTCTGCTTCTAGAAATTGTCTTCTTGCTTTCAAGGTCAGTATTTTTTCTTATTTCTTTTTTTTTTTTTTTTTTTTGTGAATGCATTTTTTTTTAAATTTTATTATTGTTTAAAATATTACAGATGTCCCTTTTTCTCCCCAATGACCCTTTCTTTTCCTCTGTTTTTTTTTTTTTTGTGTGTGTGTGTGTGTGTGTGTGTGTGTTTTGTTTTTTTTTTGGACACTTCACTATAAGCAAATATATTCCTCCTTTTCCGTTTTTCCATTTATTTCCACTCTCCCTTTTCATTGCCCTAATCTCAATTCTTTACTGAAAGAAAATGGTTTGCAAATTTTTTTGTTAAGCCGAACATGATTTTTGCACAGTGTCATGTCTGGCATTTTTTTCAACTTCTGCTACTTTCAACTTGAATATCTCACTGACCATTGAACGCATGTATATCCAAGAGAACTTCTCTTCCATTCCAAATCCACCAAACCACCTCCACTTCTAGCCTCTTCTTGGAGACCTTTTGCTCATTCCCAAAACAAACAAACAAACAAACAAACAAACAAACAAACAAACAGGAACATCTTCTTTGTATCCTAGAGAAGTTGTTGCTGTTTTCAATTGGTAGTGACAGCCCTGAAGATTGGTGAGTTTCATTGTAAACTCACTCACCTAAACTAGTCATCTGCAAAAGTTGGACCCACTTAAGCTGTGCTGGCCCATTTTGAGAGGCCTGAGCTCTACCAGTTAGCTATTGCCCTTCTATAGGAGACTCCTAGGATCCATTATTTTGGAAAAAAATATAATTTTAACTGCATTCAGTTAAAATGATAATGCCTCACAGTCCTGCTATGTTTGGCCACTGTCCAAAATATTAGTAACTGCAGTCAATGATATTTTAAAACACCTGGATTTTGTTTCCTTTTACCGGGACCTTTCCTTAAAGGTTTCTCTTACCCCTGTCTTCTAGGATTTCTGGAGTCTCATTCTATGCTCCTTTAAGCTTCAGGGACCAGGGCTCCCTGAAGGATGCTGCTTTCACCACATTTCTTTTGAATAAATGCTTTCCATTTCCTTAAAATGAATGAATATGAGAGGAATCAGTGAGTATCCAGATGCACTTGAGGCTCTATTACTATTTTTCTCTATATGTTGAAAAAGAAAGAAAAGAAGTCTTCACTTGTATGAAACTATTGCTATAGATTTAGACAATCCCTTTGGCCTCAAAGCCTGCCATCAACTGTGAATTCGGTCACTCTTTGTGACCTATTCCACTGTTCTCTTCCTGCTCCAAGTCCTGCCTTCATATTTGGTGGTATTAATGTTAATTTGGTGACCCATTCCAAAACCCAGTTGCCTATTGCCTAAGGACCTCAATCTAAATATCTAGGGCAACTAAAAATTAATTATCTTAATGGGGATGGTTCTAAGGCTGAAAGGATACCCTGGTGAAAATTGTGTCAATATAACATTAAACCAGATCATCCATTCTGCAGACCATGGCTCAAGGAGTAATTTTGACTTTCAAGTTTTATTATTTAAGAACTATATTTTATAAAGCCAGAGATGCCATAGATAGTGATTTCTCTGATGAATGCGGGTGAAGTAAATTGAAAATATTCTGGAAATAATTCACCACCCCAGATGTTATTAAACATATATGATTCATTGAATGAGGTAAAAATATCAACATTAACAGGACTTTGAGGGGTTCAAGATTTTGGTGGAAGAAGTAACTACAAATGTGTTAGAAACAGCAAGAAAAGCAAAATTAGAAATGGAGCCTGAAGATGGGATTGAGTTGCTGCAATCTCATGATACAACTTGAACAATGAGAAGTTGCTTCTTATGGATAAGTTAAGGAAGTGGTTTCTTCCTGTTTTGTTTTGTCTTTAACATAACTTTATCAATTTAAGAGAGAGGAAGGGAGAGGGAGAGGGAGAGAGATACATCAATGATGATTCACTGATCAGCTGCTTCCCACAGGCCTCGGACTGGGGATAGAGCCTGCAGCCCTGGCATGTGCCCTGACTGGGAATGGAACCACGATCCTGGAGCATAAGTCAGTGCTCAACCACTGAGCCATACTGACAGGGCAAAAGTGGTTTTTTGAGATGGAATGTGCCCCTGGTGAAAATGCTGTGAAGCTTGTTGAAATAACAACTAAGGGTTTAGAATATTACCCAAATGTAGTTGATAAAGCAGTGGCAGGTTTTGAGAGGATTGACTCTAATTTCAAAAGAAGTTTTACTGTGTGTAAGATGCTATCAAACTGCATCATATGCTACAGAGAAACCGTTCGTGAAAGGAAGAGTCAATAAATGCAGCAAACTTCACTACTGTCTTATTTTAAGAAATTCCCACAGCCCCCTCAGTCTTCACCAACCATCACCCTGCTCAGTCAGCAGCCATCACCATCGAGGTGAGACCGCCGGCAAAAACACAACTCACTGAAGGCTCAGGTGAAGGTTAGCATTTTTTAGCAATATAGTATTTTTTAATTAAGGTATGTACATTGTTTTTTAACATGTTATTACACACTTAATAGACTATAGGATAGTATAGTCATAACCTTTATATGTTCTGGCAAACCAAAAAAAAAAAATATTGTGTGACTCTCTTTATTGCGACATTTGCTTTATTACAGTGGCCTGGAACCAAATCCATAATTCTGTATAAAGACAAATACTTGTATAGTATTCATGTTCTTCAATGATCTACACTCTGCCCTATTTGAAGAAAGTATATCAGGCAAATTAAACTGGTTCACTGAGCCCCCTGAATTCTTCCATGGCTGGCTAAGTTTGCACCCACTATTGCTTAAAATCTTTGTCTTGTTTCCACCAAGAAAAATATAACGATACTTTTCCTTTTCTAATCAAATACCCACATTGAAAAATTTGCCCAGAATCAAACTTTCATTTCTCCATAAATTATGTCCCTTCTTGCCCCACCACGTGGCTCAGTGGTTGAGCATTGACCTAGGATTCAGGAGGTCGTGGTTTGATTCCCTGTCAGAGCAGGTTCGATCCCCAGTAGGGAGCATGCAGGAGGCAGCCAATCAATGACTCTCTCATCATTGATGTTCCTATCTCTCTCCCTCTCCCTCTTCTCTCTGAAATCAATAAAGACATAGTAAAAAAAAAAAAAGTTATGTCCCTTTTTTTCTTCCTCTGAGGCATTGCCAAATTCCTGAAGAGGTGGTGGTCTCACTCTCTGGTGGTATTCAATAGACTCAGCATTGTCTTATCAATGGATTGTTTATTATTTGAATTAAAGTAAACTGATGCCCTGGCCTGTGTGATTCAGTTGGGTGAGCGTCATCCCATGCATTGAAATGTCACTGGTTCAATTCCCAGTCAGGGCAGGTGCCCAGGTTGCAGCTGGGTTCCCAGTCAGGGTGCATACCAGAGACAACTGGTTGATGTCTCCCTCAACTCTCTTCCCTCTATAAAAAAAATCAATAAAAACAGATTGTTTTAAAAAAATAAACCAAATATTACCTTTGTTTCATAAAAATGTGGATCATGTAAGATTTCAACTTCATTACATATCTTGCTAAAAACATAGGTGCTTTTTTTCGAAGTATCTAAAATAGTCAAACTCATAGAAGCAAAGAATTCAATAGTGGTTACCAGCCTGAGGGGGTGGGGGATGGAGAGTTGTTATTCAGTGGGTAAAGATTTTCATTTATGCTATATAAATAAGTTCTAGAGATCTGCTGTACAACATAGTGCCCACAGTAAACACTACAATATTGTGTGCTTCATATGTTGAGAGGGTGAATCTTACTCGGAGTGTTCTTACCACTGGAAAAAGATAAAAGGACATAAAGTCTGGGAGGTGTTTGACATGTATATTAGCTTGATTTTGGTGAGGTTAATACAGGTGTTTGCATATAACTAAACTTAGCAAATTGTACACAATAAAATTACCATACTTTATAGATCAATTATAGATTAATAAAGCTGTTTAAAAAGAAAACTTTTTTAGTTACTTCGGAGCCATAAATTGGGACCATTTGTAAACAAAATCCAGTCAGCAATCTTGTATACATACCATTATTAGTTGGCAAAAGCTCAGATTTGGGCAAGAATTAATAAGAGAGCAGAAATGTGTATTAGACACCTACTGTGTGTCAGTTGGCTTGGTACTTTGCATGAGTGGTCTCCTTTTGGTTAGATTTTAAAGATTTCTGCTTACTATTAAGTCAAACTTGTAAATCATTTCAGACTCTTTTCCAATACTACTTGCAATTGAGGTTAAATGGTTAATATGCATTTAAAATGTAATCAAGTCCAACACTGATTCATTATCTGGTTCAGTGGTTCATTGGTTGACTCCTTATAGAGCCAAAAGCGTCATCTCAGCTCTGAGCTGCATTTGTCATACAAAGCAAACTCCCCTATAAAGGCTAGATCTATACCAGCCTTGAAATCCCACACTTATGTAAACCATGTAACTGAGCACATGCAGTGCAGTGATACAGAGGGGGAGAGTAGGAGAGTGGCTTTTGCTCTTATTTTCCATTCCTAATTTCTGAGACAGATGACCAGGACTTCTACCCCTTAAGATAGACAAGAGATGATCAATTAGAAGCAACTCTGCCTCCTCTACGTCTTAGCTGTGTTCACCCTCTGCCAACATTTTGAACTGGTACCATAAAGGGACCCAGAGAAGATTTAGTTTCAGGGCATCATGACACACACTGTGTTATGCCACCAAGGAGCTCCACAGCTGGACGAGCACTCAGTCCCCTTACCGTGTCCCTAACCTATTCCTCTGCATCACATGTGGAGCCTGCTCCTCACTGACTCTTTTTCTCAAAGTTGTTTCACCAGGAGCATCTGATTACACTTCATGGGCACAATTTGGTGACACAATCAGAGAAGTTGGGTGAACTCTTGTTTTGGGCTCAAATATTTTATTTTTCTTAAGAAGCACAAATAGAAGAAAACAGATTGGTAGATGCCAGGGGTGAGGAGATTGGGAGTGATTGAAATGGGTAAAGGGGTCAAAAGGTAAAAACTTCCAGTTTTAAAATGTGTGAGTTCTGAGAATGTAGTTTACAGCATGGTGATTATAGCTAACAATGCCAATTGCATATTTGAAAGTTGCTAAGAGAAAAGATCATCTTAAAATTCTCACCACAAGGAAAACAATTTTTGTAACTATGGTGATGGATGTTAATTAGACTTACTGTGGTGATCATTTTGAAACATATACAAATATTGAATCATTATGTCCTACACCTGAAACTAATGTAAGGTTATGTATGAATCATACCTCAATAAAAAAAGAAGTACAAATATAATAAGAAATATCAGTATAGTGTCAACCATAATAGGTACTAAGAAATGATCTTTGAGTCGCCCCTCTACAGCAGTGTATGTAAAACATTCAGTATGATTGCTGTTTTGTTTTTACCTCATATTATTTACCAAAATCACTATATTTTTTGCAATTCACTCCATTTTATAAATCAGGAATCTGAATTCCAAAATAGCGTGTGACTGTTGCAAGTTCGAACAGAAAGCCCTAAGAGGAATTTGTTCCAGGTTTATAGACCCGAGGATAGAGCCCTGAAGGCATTATTAAACTATGGAATATTTGTTGCTCAAAAATCAACATCTGTATTCATGTCCCGTATTTCATTCATGCTTAAAAATGTAAAGCCCGAAGTTCCCAAATGAAAGCACTATGAATTCATCTGAAATTGCTAAACATCTCACAAAGCAAAATCTGAAAAACATTAATAGGCTGAGTATATTCAGTTTTTGCCTTTAAGGGATTCAATCTGTATTTAAAGGCTAAATTATTTATTCTAGTTTTGCTGTTTGGAACCAGGAATTTTTAGAACTCATTCTTGTAAGATAAGCTGTTCTTACTTACCTGTGGAAATATTCAGAGCTACAACAAACCTTTCACTATTCCCCATTCCCTCATTGGCAGACCAAAGGACTTAGATGGTCTCCAAGTAGCAATAATTTTGTTCAGGCCAACATCAAGATTTGAGCAAACAGTTTGAAAATGCAAATGTGTTCCCTCAGTAGTTTTTTGTTTGTTTGTTTGTTTTGTTTTTTTAACAAGTCTCTCTCCTGTAGGAACATGATACTATTTCTTTTTCTGAACTGAATGACAATAAAAAGCCTAAGAGACCAAACAAAATCTGTATGGTCTTGACTAGACATCCCCAAGAATGAAATTCACTAGATCCACGTGCACAGCCTCAGTATAAATTAAGGGCTGGAACTGTGGTTTCTGAAGGGAGAGAAGTATAGAAAAAGAGTAGCTAGTTTGCCATAAGTACAGCCTGATTTCCAATCATGCTGAACACACTGAAGGTTTATTTCTTGTTCACACAAAGTCCATTGTGGAGTCGATTAACTTCCTAAAGTAACTCTTCACCAAGCAGGAACCCATTGTTCCAGGCTGATGGTGGTTAATTAGTCTTGTAGCTATACCTGGAATGTGTTATCTCCTAGGTAAATGTAGCAAGGAAGTCTGAAAGACTTGCCTGTATTGAGTGTCAAAACAGAGTCCAAAAACTTGAGAACATGACAAGGAGGCCATGGACACAACTGGCGTTTGCTTGTTTCTTTTCTGTGATGAATACTTTTGAAGATGGCAAGCCTTGTTCCCCAGACCCTGAATCTCTCCTTCTTAAACAGCAGTGATATTGGTGATATCCTTACTGTATTAATCCATTGCTTATTTATGTAAACTGCTAGATACGCAGAGCAGCAGGCTTGGTTTAGAACTAAAATCAATCTCGAAATCACCCTCTGCTCTCTACAAACAACAGCAACCCATCCCACTTCTAGAATGCTGCTCAGTCTGTCCTGTATCCAATGTTCCTACCTGATGGTTTTTCACTTTTAGCAACAGATCCATTTTTATCAAATGGAATCTTACACAAAACTCTAATCTATAAAGTAGAACAAAGAAATGTTTGGTTGGTCCAAATTGTTTCATGTTTAATTCAGTTTCAGTTTCCAATTTATTTCTCAATTTTGTTTTTCATGACACAGTGTTGAGAAATCCTTGATATACACAGGTAAATAGTTGCAAATGGTTTTTAAATAGTCCTATGTGGCATCTTGTTACAGTTTCCAGTTAAGCTGTTCTGGAAGCTTGACAAAGAAGCAGCGAATTTTTAATTTTTCCCCCCAAAATCTAATCACTACCTTACCAATATTTAACTAATACTTACTTTCTTTAATTGAATCTAAAATGAAATGTTCATTGTTTGAGAAAAAAGATTCAAATGTCTCTTGTAACTAGGGATTCTTTAAAACATGTCATAAAATTAGATACCTTGGCTTCGTCTATTAAGCAATCATTTAATATTTCAAGATAGTCAAATACATTTTTTATTGCATGCTGAAATAAAACATTAAGCTTTGATTTTAATGCTGACAATCTACACTTAAAAGTGAGTAACTCTGTCAGTGTGAATTGGACTCATTTAGATTATTAATATTAGGAGAAAAGTACACAAACTATTTCAACAATGCCTAGAGTTTAACTACCAACATCTAAGATGTCATCTGAAATTTTCAGGTTGTCAACTTTCATAAAGACATACAACAAATTCTAGTACAAAAAAAATTTAACTCAATTCAACTAGGATTATAAATAACTCTGAGCAAAATGCAATTAAAATCATCTGTCTTAAAATTTAAATAAAAATACAATTAGTAGCAATATTATATGACAGTATTTGCTACCGAGTTTCCTTAACCAGTGTTATTGTCTACGAAAGATATGATAGCTTACACATAAAATAGTCTCAGATATTTTGTCTTACATTGTTTTCAAATTCTCAATACAGATATCACATTTTTGACACCTTACTTGATAGATTATTTTAAAATGCAAATACTTTAAAAGGTTGTTTTTTTTAATCATCATGTTTATAGTTATTATTGAAATAATATCTGGAAAATGAAGAGAACAGCATCAGCTGAAACCTCTTTTGCCGACAGTGTGCAGATTCAAATATTCTCAGCCTTCAAATGAATGTTCCAAGTGCCCTGGATTCATATCTTTAGGTTCTTTTCTATAGTCTTATTAGGAAATTGTGCTATTGTATTTTCACAGATAGTTTTTGCTTTTTAAACATATTTAGTACAATGTCAGTGGCACTGGTTTAGTAAAACATTCCCTGAGTGTTAGGAGGCAACTTGTTTTTACAATACTGTAAGTGTATTTGTACAGTCAGATTTAAATTTTGTTTGCTTAAAGATTTGATAATATTGAGTTTCTGCTAAAAAGAAGCTGAGATTCTTCTTTCAAAGTGTATGTGGTATTTCAGAATGATTTGGAATTTTAGAACTCTTTGTTGGAAGTTTTATTACAAAAACACATTAGAGATCTGAGTCAGTTATATCATCCTAGAAGGCAAATCCCAATGAAAAAGAACTTGAGTCATATATTCCAGATTGCAAGTGATCTATGTGTAAGTTTCAGCACATTGTTTTACTTCATTTACATTTATTAATGTGGTGGACATATTTTAGGGTTTGGTTTGTACTAATATTTGAAATTTCACTTTGAGCCTGATTAAATCTCATCATATAGATAGTATTTTTATTTGTTGATAGTTTTCTGTTTTTAATTATAAAACTATTTCTAATTTTAAGAGTAATTATTTTATCAAACCAGAAATGACCATATATTTTGTATGTGAGTGAATATATGTACCTGCATAAAACAAGAAACACTACAAAGTTATAAAGTGCCAAATTGTGTATTTAAAGTGGCCACAGATAGCCTTCATCTTACTTGTTCTTGTTATTACAAAACTATTTTTCTATGCTGAGAACTATTTCAGCAGAAACAACTGCAGGTTCCCTGGGACTTCTTAGGCATAAAGACATTAAGACTTTAATGAAAAGCTGAAAAATGGGTCCAATTTGTAAAACAGAGAGAATGTGGAATTCATGAAAGCTTGTAGACGTAGAGTTGAGCGTGTTGTGTTGGGTCAGCGGTGTGTCGGGGTCAGGGCCTGGTGGAGAGACCAGCCTGTCTATATTGGCATCTTTAGGGGGCTAATAAGTCTTAATGATGGAGGGATAAAGTGGCCCTAGATTACTGGAACTCTGGATGCCTTCCTGGAGGAGTTCAAATTTTAATTTCCAGTAAGGATGTTGGCAGTTGAGATACCTTACGATATTTGTGGTGCAGAATTGATAAGTATAAAATAATCCTTTCAAAATATTAGTTGGTTAAAAAAAGGTATAAATTTTAGGTAGCAGTGTGGATTCAAAGAGAGGGCCAAGGTCAGAAGTGAGATGCCACTGCCCTGACTAGGATGTTGGCACAGAGAAAAGAAATGCAGCAGAAAGCAAAACAGGTGTTCTAGATTTGCCATTTTAAAAAATCTCAACCTATTTTCTACTGACATTTGGATGCCTTTCAGACTTGAGGACATTGTGTTTGTATGAACAGCACAAAGCACTACACAATACAGGCAATGTGGCATATGCAGTGATTTCGTCCACTTGGGCAAATATGCTCACCATGCTCACAATCCGTGTGATCAACCAGGAAAGGACTGTCTCCAGTGTCCAGGTCCCAGTCACACTCCCACAGGGCGGGTCCAACCCCTACCTTCTTCCTTGCCCACCTGAAAGGAATTCCATTAAAGCTTTTGGTCAGAAGGGAAAGATGAGCTATCAACATGCCACGGTTTCTGACAGCTTTTCCATCTATATATGCATTTCAATCAATTTTAAATCAGAGAGACAATAAAGCTAAACTCTTTCAGCTTCCAATTTGCCTCTGCAGTGACGGGTGCCCTGTCTGATGTTTACAGTTCACAGTCTCGTAATAATGGATGATTGTAGCACCTTGTTTCTCTCTGTATATTTCTCCAGCGCTTTCAGCAATTTCATTAGAGTTGTTTTTTAAGATCACAATTAGAATAAAATGAAAAGCTCAGAAGCCATCTGAAGCATAACAAAAAAGGAAATGTAATCTAACTTTGGGTGAAACGGATTTTTTTTTAAATTCTGTTTCTTTCTTATATCTTTGTTGATTGTCTACTCAAAACATTCCAGGTAACTCCGGAGGGCCTTTTAGATTTTCTGCAACCACTACAGGGGAGACATTCTTCAGCACGTATCCCAGGAATACTGTTTCCCCTTTACCCTGTGTATACCCATTCACGAAATATCACTCTGTGAAATAACTCTATCTTATTGCTTTGCCCAAAACGGCTTTTACTTGGATCTTTCTATTTCACCATCCTGATTCCACTGCCATTCTATAGAATTAGTTTAAAGTTTGACTGAACTCTATTGCCATTAAAAAAAAATAGGTTGCCCTGGCCTGAGCGGCTCAGTTGGTTGGCATGGTCCCATGCACCAAGAAGTGGCTGGTTCGATTCCAGGTTAGGGCACATGCCCGAGTTGCAGGCGGCTCAATTTCCAATAGGGGGCGAGCAGGAGACAGCCGATTGATGTTTCTCTCTTATCAGTGTTTCTCTCTCTCTCTCCCTTCCTCTCTGTCTAAAATCAATTTTTAAAAACCAAACACATTAGGCTGACATTGATAAGGTTTAATTGCACATAATCATTTCTAAACAACCATTCTTAGACCTTAGCATTATCTCTTTAACATATTAAAAATGAATGAAAGATAACTGGTTAAATCCTTTGATGAAATTATGGTGAAACTGTATCATATCAATTGGCTTATTTTGATGGGGCATCTACCTGAAAATCCTTACCTTCATTAATGCCTCTTGGCATATGTTTCAGAATTTATTTGCTGATGTTCTTGAATTGCTATCCCAGGTTAAACCATAATGTGTATTTATATCATGCTGTGCCCTACATGTGGAGGTTGTTTTCCTTTGAAGAGCTTTGTTTCAGTAGCTTCGGCAGCAACCTTTACTCTCAGACATGCAGTTGTTTGTTACGCTAACTCTCAATGTTCTTAGTCATTAAAATAGTTCTTATTGACTACACTGGGTTTCTACTCAGCATTCCTTTCCTTTCATAATGAGTTAGGCATTCCGTACTTGCAAATTATAAGTAACTTACTCATCTTTTTTATTAAAACGTGTAGTACATTTTCTGAAATCAAATTTAAATCAAGGATCTCGCATCCTTGGTACGTCACAGTTGCTGAGAAATCCTTTCAATACCAGTACAATATAAATAGAAGTGAGGATAATGATGATGGTGATAATGGAGATGACACTAGCTAATCCACACTGATGGCTTTTTGTATGCCAGGCTCTGTGGTTTCCATGAATTAGACCCTTTATTCTTTACAAGGATCCTAAGAGGCAGGCTGTTACCTCATCATACAGATGAAGGAACTGATGTAAGAAAGGTATAAATTAACCTGTTTAATGTCACAAAACTAACAAGGAGGAGAACCCAAGCAGTTCACCTCCTGATTTAATCCAGGCTCCGTTACCAAGTAGCTCACCTACCAAGCACTTAGCATCCATCATCTCAAGTATTCAGTAGCTGTACGGAGTAAGTGATGGAAGTACACAGACTCCTGAATGACGGAGTTACGTTCTGAGAAGTGTGTAGCTGGTGACTTTGCTGTGGTACGAATATCACAGAGTGACTTTCACAAATGCCGGTGGAGTAGCCTGCTCCCCACCTGAGCTCCTGTGGCTGCAGG
Organism: Miniopterus natalensis; assembly: GCF_054644295.1. Lineage (NCBI taxonomy): Eukaryota > Metazoa > Chordata > Mammalia > Chiroptera > Miniopteridae > Miniopterus > Miniopterus natalensis. The sequence goes on along the minus strand of NC_142091.1, from coordinate 63,203,232 downwards.
AGTCATGGATTCTGTTACAGTTCAGTTCCGCCCCTGAGTCCATTATATTTAAATTTTAATCACTCTTTGTATATCTGTTTACTCATTCCTTACTTTAATACTTTTTAATCTCCTCTTGGGTTGTCTCTGACATATTTCCATTGTTTTGATATTTATCAACTATGATCGGAATGCAGTATTTGTGCACCAGGCCATTTCCCGCGCACGCAGTCCCGCGCTGTTGAGGGGTTTCACTGTTTTGCAATTAAACAGCTGTCGTGTTTCAGCTCAGAGGCAGCTCAACTTGTGTGGTGACTAAGATGATCCCTGTTTATGTGCCGTGTAATCAATTTGTAGTTTTGGTGGAGTGTAACGAGACATTTGCATGAAAGCCCCCACAGGGCACTGCTGTGCCTGGGGCCTGGGATTCTCCTGCAGGCCTCTGAAAGCCTCTGCCTGCAGGAAATACAAATGAGGGGATTTCCCTTCAACAGCAGAAATTAAACCGCAGGAGATCTTGTTGGTATGGTTATATTTTAAGACAACAGCGCTCAAAATGTCGGTCATGATTAATCATTATTATTATGATTGTCATTTTCAATCTATGGTTCTCTTTCTACTACCCTGAAAAATAATTCTAAAAAAAATACTGGATACATATATTTAATTCTGAAAAAAAGTGTGACTATTGTCCTCAGGCCTTCAAAGGGAACAAGACCAAATGCTAAAATCTACCTTCATATTTGATACAGTATAATTTTGAATATAGTCACACAATTTTGCTAAGCCTCAGTTTTCTCATCTGTAAAATGAAGATAATAAAAAAGCCCCACCTGAATCACTGGATTTGTGACCACCATGTGATACAGTATAGATAAAAAAATGTGAAAATAATATAAATATTGGTAGTATTATGACTGGGAGTGTCAGAAATGAGGAGATTATGACAAATTTTTGTAAAGAAAATAATAAACATCCTTTAAGCAAAGAAGTATTGACACCAGCATTAAAATGTATGAATTATAATGATTATTCAAGTCTGAAAATATTGTTTATATCAGCATTCTAGTTCTTTTTATTCTATTTAGACTATAAGATCTATTTCTATATGGGTTGGATAACTTCAGTTCTATGAGAGAAAGTTCTTTAGATTTGTTGTTAGACTGCACTACTTGGTCTGTTAAGTCCTAATAATTTCTCTCTCTCTCTCTCTTTGTGTATGTATATGTGTTAAAGTGAGGGTGTTGTTTTACCATTAATTTATTTTAAAGGCCCTTAGATTTGTAATGTCATAGTTCATTCAGTCTAAGTTTCCAATCAATGTAGAAAATTTCAGAATTTATTTATAACGTCTACTCATCATTTGCTATATGTAGTATATGTTAGGCACTATTTTAACAAATTATATTCTGACTTCTACTTAAATTTTTCCAGTGACCAAGTATTATTATTTTCATTGTAGTTCTATTACTACTATTCATTTATAATTCTTATAATAAGCAAAATCAGAGGAAGCATTTATTTCTGAGACCCGAAATATATCCTAATACATATTTTATAATCATTGGATGAATCCACTGTGGATCCTCTAACAATGTAAACAAAACGAATGAAAGAAGGAAACAAAAAATTATTTGGATTTAAATAAGAATATATATCTGGACAGATTCTGCAAATCTGATTGAATCAAAACTAGAAAATTATAATCAACATATGTTCCCTTGTTAAACCAATAGAAAGGTAAAACTCAACATTTTAATTCTTGATAACAAAGGTTCCCTTTTTGGGTGGCTCTGCTTCCCCTAACACTCTGACACAACACTGTTCTCCATCCTGCTCCCTATGTCAACGTATTATGATTCTCCAAAAGCCATACACAATAGGTTCATAAAACGTAGGAGAGCTAACGAGGCCTCACAGAACCAGGTGGTTTGGCAGCACAGTGAGCACTTACGCCCCCCTGTGTGGTGAATGTTCAGGAAAGAATTTAAAAGAGCAAAAAGGAAATCACTAAACTAATTTTCAATTTCTATCTTATCTGGATTGAAAAATGAAATGCTTTCTTTCCCATATTGTAGAAGCTATATTATGGTACTGAAGTTCAGGACTTTACAATCAGTCTAGGAGTGGATATAATGAGATTCTGCAGTGGAAGATGCAGGATATGAGCTCCTTTGATCTCATTAGAACATGGAAGGTTTAGCTTTTCTGCTATGGCGTAAGAGAGCCAGAGCTTTTTTCCATCTCTGGGCTGAGAACTTATCTGAAGCTCGTAAGTTGCTTCCTGTAGCTATCAGTATGGCATTCTTAGATTTTTCTTGGTCCTAATATTTCTTAGCTTTATCCACTAGACATCCACATGTTTTATGGGGGCAGAGAATGCAAAAGGTTGCTGTCTGAATCAGACTCTGGGACAAGGGGCATAAAGCATGTCAATTCTGGGTAAATCAAAAATCATGGCTATTCTAGATAAAGTTTCATTTGTGTTCTACAGAGACAGTAAACTCAGTAAATTATTTTTTAAAAATATATCTTTATTGATTTCAGAGAGAGGAAGGGAAAGGGAGAGAGAGAGATAGAAACTTTGAGCCCGCAACTCAGGCATGTGCCCTAACCAGGAATCAAACTTCGATCTCCTGGATCATAGGTCGATGCTGAACTGCTGAGCCATGCCGGCCGGGCAGTAAGTTATTCATAAGTACCTATTCTATGTAAGGCTGTGTTAAGTTCTGTTACACATAATTGGTTAATTCTAATAGAATCAAAAGGTCTTAACCAAGATTCTTCCTTATTGACAAACTATGAACCACAAATGAGACAATGAAGGCTTGTCTTCTGTAACGGAAACACACACACACACAAACATCAACTAGGTGACTACTTGCAGACATACTAAAGGTCTGACTCCCCAGAAGCATAGCTCAATATAATCATTTTAGGAAGCATTTCGGCATAATTTGAGGTTCAAACTTTCAAATGAAAATGAACATAACAGTCATCATAACCCTCAAATTCTGACAATCAACTATGGCTATCTTTTAATTTTTATTCTTGTGCAAATTTCAAAATGAAACCCAAGAATAGTTTTTTTTCTATTGAAAATATGTTAATAGGAATTTCCCTGTTGTTGAATTTATATCATCTATTTTTTTATAATAGAATAGAAAGTGAATTTATGCATACAGTTTATTTGAAGGCCTGATGCTTGGGGAAAAGAACCACTTAATGCATTTAAAGCATTTAAAAAATGTTGAATGCACAAAACTAAAGGCAAACGTGTATGAAATCTACAAATGTGCCCCTAGTACCACTTTGTCGGGTCATTGAGGGAAGGGGTAACATAAGGTTTGACCCTGCAAGCTCTAGCTTTTCTTTGGTTTGTATTAGTCTTTGTGTTCCCAGAGCTCAAGGTAGTTGTCCCTCCTGGTTTTTCATGGACAGTACTGGTTTATGTCTGTTCTGGTTTAATTCTCAACAGTGTCACTTTTTAGAAGATAAATTAAGTGCTAACCCTACCAGAGCCTGGCAAATAGTGAACAGACAATAAATAACTGCTGATTGATTTAATAAATACAGGCCAAGTAGAGACTTTGTTCCATGTTGATAGTCTCTAAATAGCATCTTTTATTATTGAAATTAGAAAGATTCCACACTGTTAGACGAGTGCTATAGTCTACAAAACACAGTCCTCCTATTAACTCACACTTTCTACGACTGACTGTGGCTTGCTATTGAATCAGGATGTCTCCTAATCAGTGAGAAGCCTCCCTCATTTAATTTAATAATAATTATACAATTAAAAAAAGCTATAGCATTTTTTGCTAGTTTGGTCATATTTCAAATACAAGTTCCCAAACTAATGAGTAAGTAGGCAGCTGCAACAACTCTTGTGGGTGTTAGAAAAAAAAAAAAAAAAATTGGAGAATATAAATTTGTCGGTTGACTTCTAGACTTCCTGGAGCTTTTTGACCCTAAGAACGAAAGAATATTTTCATCAACTTGGCAAAGCTATGTCTCTAGAAGGTGTAGATTCTGAAATTGATGACAGAAATCTCTTCTGATCTTCTGGTTATCCTTCCCCAAACACTTCATCTATGCTGTATCTCTCACTGCCTTTTCTTCTTATTGGCCAGCTAGCAGATATGGCATCGTGGTCCACTGGGCTGATTTCCAAGTGAAAATGAATCATTTGCTTTTCTAGTGGAAAAATGCCTTTTGAGAGATTACTTAGTGAAAATCATTAAGCCAGAGATTAATTACACCCAAATAAGATAAAGATCCTGAAACGGCCATAATAAAACCTAGATCTGAGATCACTTAAGACATATCCAAGCGGAATATCTCGGGGCTTTAATCCTAAAACCGGTTTTGGCCTCCCTTACCTTGTCCACAGCAAGAGTGAAGAGAAAGGGAAAGCAGATGAGGCTATTCGGGCTGCATAATTAAGGATGGCTCTAAATAGTTTTTCTAGTGGCCTAAAAAAAAGTGCAGATTTCACATCCTGGAAATAGCCACCTCTGTGGTGCAATTGGGCCCTTGGCACCTCAGTAAAGAGAAATTTGTTTGTCCAGACAACCTTTTTGTGCTTTGCTAGTGTTTACATCGTTGATATAAGAGGTGTTATTCCCCATTTGCTATGTTACCCAAATATGTTAACAAAATTTCCATCTCAGACTAAAGCTTTTTTTCCCCTTGACTTTCTGTTTCCAAATGTGATTTCTGTGGAAGATTTAGTTTCTCTGACAGTCAGTGACTAAGTTGTGCGTTTTTTGGTATTGCCTATCGGCACTGGAAAAGTAGGGCATGAAGTGAGAGGAATTTCCATTTCGTTCCTTAGACGAATCTCATCTTAGACCAGTCCTGAATCTAGCCTTTAAAAATCTGTATTTAAAAGCCTTGTTTAAATGTTAGACAAAAATCTTTGCTGTTGATGTTGTTAATAAATCTGTTTTTTAAGACAATAATGTATCTGAGACCCCCTCTTGCTGAGACAGTGTGTAAAAGTTGCTGGTACTGAGCCTGGGGCCAGGATGGATATTATTAGCAAGAAAGCCATGGGCAGGGAACACCTGCACCCTCACCCCAGGCTAGACGTGTGAGTATTAATTACATGATTGCTCTGCTCTCTGGGGAGGACCCAGGCAAAGCACAACATTGGGTCAAGTATCCAAAGCTCTTTCTTATTATTGCCTGATATCACTGACCTAATTTCTCTTCCAGAAACACAGTGCTTCCAGAACATTGCAAGTTAGTAACATCTTACTGTTTAATTATCATTTCAGATGTTCACTCCTCTGAATTTTTTTCATATAGTAATCTCTTTGCAAAATCATCTTACCGATTTATTATCAGTCAATAAATGGATGTTGAGCGGCTACTAAGCGTGAGGTAGAATCCCATGTTTTCCAAAACACAAAGATGAAAAAATAATGGTGTCTCTGGCATCAAGGAACTCAAACTGTACATAAGTGATAACATGTGAACGAATAAATAACTGTAGGTGCTGACAAGTGATACGACAAGCATCACCCCTAACTCTAACACGAGAGCACGCAGTAATTGAAGGTGCTCATTTAACTAAGTATAGGTACTTGAGGAGATTGTGTTTAAATTTGGGTCTGAATTTGTGATGATCTTGGAAATAAACACTTCAAGCAGAAGGCACAGAAAGTGCAAAAGTCTCGAGAGAAAAACAGCCTGTGAATGAGTGGAGGGAGGAGCGTTCTGAGCCGTTGGTAGAGGCCAGATGGTGTGAGCCTCGTGGGACCTAGTGAGGGATTTGAATTTATTCAAGTTGAATGGGAAGCCAATGAGTATTTTTTAAAAGAGGAGTGAGTGACAGTTGCTATTTACATTTTTGTCTTTTTTAAAAATATATTTTTATTGATTTCAGAGAGAGGAAGGGAGAGGGGGAGAAGAGATAGAAACATCAGTGATGAGTGTTATTGATCATCTGCCTCCTGCACGCCCCCCACTGGGGGTCGGGCCCACATCCCAGGCATGTGCCCCGACCGGGAATCGAACCCTGATCTCCTGAATCATAGGTGGATGCTTAACCAATGAGCCATGCCGGCTGGGCTGCTATTTACATTTTTCAATGATTCCTCTGTCTGCCTCTAGGAAGCATGGGTGGAAGTGTGCTACATTGGAAAAATTAACCCTAGAATTGTTGCAGTAACATATAAACTACGATTTATGTGGCTTTACACAAAAAACAAAGTTGATTTCTCATTCAGGTGGAGAGGTAAAGTGGGAAAATGTCTTGATTTGATGAATCAGCAAAGATATAGTCTTACTGTCATCTCATCACATGACTATATGAGGTGCCAGTGCCTTTGTTGGGCATTGGTAGTGCCTCTATCGTATTTCACTTTGACAGACAATGAAGAATTCATGAGCATAAATAATCTGAACAAATAAGGAAGAACTGCTGATAACCTAAATAATGAGCGTGCATGGAATCACCAGTGAGCTCTTAAACACACTGTCAAATATTTGAAAGTGATGGAAGCACACACCTGCCTTGTGTGGCTCTGATGGTTCATGTGTTATCCTAGGCTTCGTGTTCAGAGAAAAACAGGTTGCAGGTTAAAATTTCTAAACTTTTTGCTTGGTCCCTACTCTACTGACAAAAGACCAAAAAGTAACATATTTAATTGAAAGATCCTTGGACTATACAATTGTAAACATTGGAAATTACGTTTAAAAGGGAACAAACACTACATGCATGTGCACCCATGTGGGTGTACACAAATACACAAAGAGGCTGGAATTTTAAAATATTTATAGTATTTAGAGTTGCAATGATGGTACAAATGATCCTGTTAGAGGTCCACCATAAAGCTGAAGTTCCTGTTTTTTAATGATATTTAGAGGCATATATTCATAGAAAGGAAAGAATTTAAAGAAGATTGGATGCAATGAATACAGGACTCCCTTAGGCATTGTTATATAATCCCAGTTATAGAAAAAGAACATAAATAAAACAGTCAAGTTTAGGTTTTCTCTCTGACTTTTGAAAAGTAAAAAAAAATCTTCTCAATTCCTCACTTGGCTAAAATGAGGCAGCTAAAACTCTCAAATTGTCTGATTCGATGGCTTGAAAAGTTCTAACAGTAAATTAGAATATGCTGAGAATGGCGATTCCTGAATAAGATGATAGATAGATAGATGATAGATGATAGATAGATAGATGATAGATAGATAGATAGATGATAGATAGATGATAGATAGATAGATAGATAGATAGATAGATAGATAGATAGATAGATAGATAGATAGATGATAGATAGATAGATGATAGATGATAGATAGATAGATAGATAGATAGATAGATAGATAGATAGATAGATAGATGATAGATGATAGATAGATAGATAGATACATGATAGATAGATACATGATAGATAGATAGATATAGATAGATATAGATAGATGATAGATGATAGATAGATGATAGATAGATATAGATATAGATGATGATAGACAAATAGATAGATGATTGATAGATAGATGTTGATAGATAGATGATAGATAGATGATAGATAGATAGATAGATGATAGATAGATGATAGATGATAGATAGATGATAGATAGATAGATGATAGATAGATAGATAGATAGATAGATAGATAGATAGATAGATGTTGATAGATGATAGATAGATAGATAGATAGATAGATAGATAGATAGATAGATAGATAGATAGATAGATGATAGATAGATGATAGATAGATAGATAGATGATAGATAGATGATAGATGATAGATAGATGATAGATAGATAGATGATAGATAGATAGATAGATAGATAGATAGATAGATAGATAGATAGATGTTGATAGATGATAGATAGATAGATAGATAGATAGATAGATAGATAGATAGATGATAGATAGATGATAGATAGATAGATAGATAGATAGATAGATAGATAGATAGATAGATAGATAGATAGATGATAGATAGATGATATAGATAGATAGATAGATAGATAGATGATAGATAGATAGATAGATAGATAGATAGATAGATAGATAGATGATAGATAGATAGATAGATATAGATAGATGATAGATGATAGATAGATGATAGATAGATATAGATATAGATGATGATAGACAAATAGATAGATGATTGATAGATAGATGATAGATAGATGATAGATAGATCGATGATAGGTAGATCGATGATAGATGATGATAGATGATAGATAGATAGATAGATAGATAGATAGATAGATAGATGATAGATAGATAGATAGATAGATAGATAGATAGATAGATAGATGATAGATAGATAGATGATAGATGATAGACAGATAAATAGGTGCAATAAAGTCAACATTTCTTTAAGTATATCATGAGGATGCAAATGCCAGAAATGATAAACTTAGCCAAGTAGTAACTGTGTGAATATTTCTAAATGCAAAGTACATAAACAAAAACTTTATAAAAAGCTTCTGAGTGTTGTGCAGAAGCTCAGGGCATGTAGTTACAAAACTTAGAACTTTGTTCCAGTTTTGCTAATGACTAGGAGGAGAGAATCTTGGCCTCGGTGTTAGAGTGTGAGAGCCATCATTAACTTTGGGATCCTGGGGAAACTGACGAACTTCCTAAACCTCCTTTTCTTAATCTAATTGACAAGGAAGATAACCTCCGAAGTTTTGTGAGAACTAATTCAGATAACATGAGGAAAGCCCCTAGACAACACCATGTGACGCAATAAGCATTCCACAGAGCATAGCTAATAAACCAAACAGATGAGTTACGTGCCCTGCCTTTGAACTCCTTCCCCGATAACCTTCATTCTGTAAAATCAAGAGATCTGACGAAGGCTCTCAGGATACTGCCATTTCTTCTGTTAAAATACTGTTGTTGTTTTTAATTATAAAAATATGTCAAAAGGCTATGGTGTGTATGTGCATATATGGCTGTGTGTGTGTGTCTTTCAAGTAAGCAAAGGGAGGTGAGAAAAGGAGTCTGGTTTTAGAAAGAAATCCGTGGGAAATATGCTGAGCAAATATTGCTTGTTCTATTGATTTACATCTACTCCTGTTCGTAATTGTGACAGAGCTTATTTTCACTATGCTCTCATAAGTTAAAGTTTATAATGAAAATTGCACCAGAAAAAAACAACACACAACAGAATGTGCTAAAGATGTGTGTGGCATAAAGATTTTATTGTTTTGCTCTTCTTTAGAAATAATCCAAGATAATATGTCATAATGCCTTTGAGTTGGAAGGGATCTGAGTGAAGTTTTCCAATCCAACTGCCTGTCTTATAATTTCATATTTAAAATGTTTTTGTGAATATCCCTTACCCTATAATGACCAGGTATTAAGAAGTGATGAATGCACTAAATAGTGGTTTGTTTAAGTAGATTACATAAAAAGTACAGCACTGTCTGGAAGCATAATAAGAAAGAAAATTTTCAAAAGAGGGTTTTATTGCTGCAATGAGGATTGCTAAAACCCATGGCTCAGGAAATGTATAGTTTTGTCATTTTTTTTATGGTGAGAAACTTTATCTTGGGATTTCTTAAAAATGATACATATTAAACATAAGCTGGGATTTTCCATATCCAATTAACTTTGAATACAAGTTGGCCCATTAAAAACAGAGCCTATTTAGCCTAGTTTTAAATATATCCTATTTTCTAGAGTAGAATTAAAGAATTCTACTGTTTCTTAGTCAAAGATGACACTCACTTGACAGTGTTATTATCTGCACATGAATGTGGCCATTAAGTCTGAATCATCTCAAACTTGGCAACTGATTATGCAGAGAATAATTTGTGTAGCTCTTCTATTAGAGATGCATATATTAAGAAAATCTGAAAAAAAATGTACAAAGACATACATTTTTTATTCTCTGACCTATCTGGCACTCAAGCGTGAAAAAAGTCATCCATTTCAATTCAGTTCAGTTCAGTTCAGTTCAATGCCATTTGATTCCATCTGATTCTATTCAAATTGACTTGATTTGTTCAAGGGATGTTTCTATAGAGGTACAAGAGAAGAACAAAAATCTCCTGGCTTTTCAAGAGTTTCAGTTGAACACTACTAAGACCAGGAGCCATCTACCTCTAGTCTAACGCAATTTGGGACGGCCTCTTAAAATGGGTGGTATTTAAACTGAGGTTGAGTAAATGGTAGTGCTGACAAAGGCCGACACAGCAGACAAATCGTTGTTGGCAATCAGTCGAAACAAAGCCCTGATTCTGGAAAGAGCTGGGACATTCAGAGATGCAATTTAGACCTGTAGGTATGGGGAATAGAAATGTGCCTAAGGAAAGAAAATTTGTGAGACCCCTACTTGGGTGGGTGCCAGGTAAGTAGTTCTACTTAGTTCTGGGGACCATAGGAGTAATGCAAGAGATACAGGAATGACTGAGTGGAAGGCTTAAGTGACATTGGCATCGGTCCAGGCGAGGAGCCTAGAAACCTGAAATTGATCCTTAGCAGCCTTTTGCACACTGGATCTCTGGACTCTTGCTCACAAGCGTTCACTCATGCTGCTGCTCCCTTTACCAAACCTCTAGTTAACCGTTCTTTTCAAGCCCCAACATTTCCCACCTCCTCCTTATTTACTCTTTCCTGCCATCACTACCTTGCTTGATGCATTGTTACAAATTAGGCATTCAATGAATTTGTTATATTAGATCATTTAAATCATTTTTCTCAAAATGTTTCAGCATCCACAGCTTGTGCTACACAATATCCAAAACATTTTTATTGTATTACCTGTGCTTATTTTACATCCCCAAAAGCTACCTAACTTTAAGATGGTGCTGTGGAGTAAATTGTGTCCCCTCAAAATTCATATGTTGTATTCCTAACCCCCTTTTCAAGTCCTTACAGAGTTCTGGGTAGGTAATTCATTACCTGCTCGGGTAGTTAGCCCACAGAGAAATCTGTACCATACTGGATAATATTCTTCAGGGATTGTTTTAAATTGATAATATAATATAGCAACTTTAAAGATAATTTTGAAGAATAAAAAAAATCAAAACAAATTAACCGTAACTCCAATACTGGCATATTGTGGCAAATGCCTGTTTTGATTAATTTTCATTGCCAAATAGTATTCCATGACATGAATATACAATATTTATTTCCTTGTTATTTGTTGATTTTCTGATATTACTCATTCTAACAGGTGGGAGGTGATATCTTATTGTGGTTTTGATTTGCATTTCTCTGATAATTAGCGATGTTGAGCATCTTTCATGTGCCTATTGGCCATCTACATGATTTCTTTGGGAAAATGTCTATTTAGATCCTCTGCCCATTTTTTTTTTTTTTTTAATCAGGTTGTTTGTTTCTATGTGTTGAGTTGTGTAAGTTCTTTATATATTCTGTATATTAGCTCATCAGATAGGAAGTTTTTTAAAAAAAGGATTTCTTAGAATTATTTTGTTTATGACCACATTGATAATTTAATGGAAATAACTAACATCCATTCCCCCTTGAAAAATACAGTCATCCACTCACTCACACTTACTTGATTTCTCACCAATATATGAAAAGTGTAATTTTGCACACAATTTCAGGAAGTTAATAAGCAACCTGAAGTTTAATCACAGTCTCAATAGACATTCCTCACCTGGATGGCGTAGACCCCAGGATTAGATGATTTATTCTTCTCACCTTTCTTGTGCTTATCTACTGTCAAGACTTTCTGACTAGATCCATTCAACCCCTGCAACATTCCCCTTTAAAAACACCAAATATTATATCTGCACAGTATATAATATGCTTACTTTCTATTTTACATATGATTTATTTCTCTCAGCAATACTATAGAATACATATTTTTAATATTACATATACTTTGTAATTAAGAGAGCTCCGGCTCCCTGAGGTTGAATGATAGGTTCAGAATCTTACTATTAATAAATGAGTATGCCAGTACTGTTTCTTTCCAGTTTTCAATTCACAGAATTGAAACATAGGACTCTCCCGTAACTCTCATGACCTAAATGCAAAAAGAAGTCTTCTTCAAAAGATAGCTATATTATTAACATGTGTATGATATATGATATTAACACGTGTTATTAATATAAGTATTATAATACATCCTGATAGAAATCCATGGAAGAAGCTGCTTTCGTGATAGAAGGAAGCGGTCAGAAACGGTGTTTGTTGCTGCTGATTGAAGTTCAGTCTGGACATTGGAATTCTTACATGTGATTCTAAGGTACACCGAAACTTGGACTCCACTGCTTTGAGGTCATTACGGGCCTCTATATCCCAGACATATCACTGCCAAGAGGAAGAGATCTCTTCAAAGAGTTGTAAATGTGTATATGTGCATGTGTTTCACTCTTAGGTTTAAATTGTTAAATTGCCCCCTTATGTTTTGTGAAAATTTACTACCTAATTTGAATACTTGGGTATTTAGATTATAATAGCAGAGGAAGCAGCTATGTACATTATGACACTTGACTTCTGTGGTAAGAATCCTTCTCACTTCATGAGTAAGAAAGGCTTCCTGCTCTCTCTTTGGTAAAATATTTAATTAATGACCACCCTCTTCATCTATCAGTGAATGCTACAGTCTGGCCCACGTGGGAAGGTGGGTCATCTCTCTCCGCCATCAGAATTTGACACAGCACTCACAATTTATGTCACCAAAGAAACCGAAGGAGATACATTTTTCTCTGTTTCATGAAGAGTTCCTGCTGCTATATCCATTTGTTTACCTGAATATTTTTCAGCCCAGCACCATCTCCAGCAATGAACCTCTCTCTCTGGCTGGCATCTGGAATCTCAACAACAATTGCTACTGCATTTTTTGATGCTTTTAAATATGCATAGTTACATTAGTTAAAATGAAGAGCTTTTGATTTTATTATTTCTAATTTCTGAAAACTCTTTTGTTCCCTTTTCTTTAGTTGTATTGAAAAGTCTTTTGCTGAAAAGGTCTATTTAATAGTACCGATTTTATTAAATATTATCAAGAAAATTATGGGAAGAGATTAACCAAAGGACTTATATGTATATATGCATAACCCATGGACGCAGACAATAGTGTGGTGAAGGCCTCACGGATGGGTGCAGGGTGGAGGGAATGACTGCGGGAAAAAGGAGGACCTCTGTCATACTTTCAGCAATAATTTTTTTTTAGAAAAGAAAATTATTTTCAACAGTTGTGTGTGCAGATATCATTATTCAGGAATATGAGTGCCCCACATATCCCCATATGCCTACAGACTAAAGGGTGTGGGTGCCTTCTTTTCAAATGTCTGTTACTCAAATCACAGTAATGGCAGTGTGTCCAAAAATCAGTTACACATGTGCTCTTGTTTTCAGTGGATCTGGTTAAAGTATAAAATTTAACCTCTTCAACTTCTCTAGTTATTCTGAATTTCATTTGGCTTGTGTTATATTAATCACAGATGGGCCCAAAACCAAATGAAGTATTAAATTCTACCAGGAGGTGAACAAATTACAATAGAGGACAGTTATGATATTGTAAAAGCTACTAAGGAAATTGATAAGAATGTGGCATAATTTCTTTCTTCAGAAACTTTTTGCAAACTAAATAGGATTTTCCTCACTCTCCCACTCCAATTTCTGTTTGAGAAACTTTAATATATTAAAAGGCAGGTAGAGAGATGGTCCTTTTATGAATTTATTTATTTGCTGGTTTTCCATGTCATCCCAGAGATGTCAAGATATCTTGCCCCTTTGATTTGAAGTTTATAGCAGTTTTTAGTACTGTTCCCATGACATTTTATAGAAGATGGCTCCTTGCTGTCTTTCCACTGAAAACATAAATTGTCTCCGTAATGCTTCAGCTGCTGTTTCCCCATTGATAGAGCCAGCTCTCATCTCCCACTGAGACATATCCTTCCTTCCTCTCAGGCTCATGCAGGCTCCCATAGCGCCATGTCCAGTTTCCTGCTGGAGATGACCCTTAACTCTCCGTGGGTATGTAGGGGGCAGGATGGTGACCCTCTTGCTCTTTGCCCCTTGACGTTAAGCTCTCAAATGTACTATTTTACAAGAAAAGAAAATTTGCAGACATAATTAGGTTTATAGATATTAAGATCTTAAAAATATCCTGGATTTTCTGCATGGGCCCAGTCTAGTCACATGAGCCCTTAGAACAGAGACTTCTCTGGAGCCAGAGAGATGCAGCAGAAGAACAACCCACAAGAGTCAAGGATGAGAAGGCTTATGGGAACCACTGATGATCTGAAGTCAGAGGAGGCAACAGGTTGCTTAAAAGGCTGAGATGTCTCCCACCAAACAGACAGCAAGGAGATGGGGACCGTAGCCCTGTAACCACAAGGGGCTAAATCTTGTCGACAACCTGATTGAGCTTAGAAGTGGAATCTCAGCCTCCTGCTAAGAGCACAGGTCTGCTGACACCTTGAGTTTGGCTCCTGAGACTCTGAGTACCCAGCCAAGCCCCCGTGGACTTCCACCATGCATACATTTCAGAAAACAAATGTGTGTTGTGTTAAGCTGCTAAGTTTGTGTTAACTCGTTACAGTGGAAATAGATGATGAACATTGAATGAGAGACAACTTTAGGCGGATCCCAGTAAGTCAGGCATCTTATAACCTTGTAACAATTAATACATTTTTCCTGTTCTACTGTGCCCGCTCTGTGTTGCTACTAATGCTTCCTTAGAGGAGTATCATTGTGTGATTTAAGACTCAGTATCTATTTACTCAATGAGAGGTAGATTCTAGTCTTTCACTTGACTTCTGTGGTAAGAATCCTTCTCACTTCATGAGTAAGAAAGGCCTCCTGCTGACCTGTGTGAAACGCGAAGGGAATCGATGTGGTGCCACACTGTGGAGACCAGAGATAGATCTGCACCAAAGAAAGCAGGGAGAAGGGGGGAAACCAGGGCCCAGGTGGCTTAGGTGGATGGGTTGAGCCACACGGATGGCTACACAACCTGTCTTTTATTTTTAAGGTCATTTACATTAGCTTTTCTGTCACATTCAGTACAAAGTTTTAATTTATATATAAACATCTCTAAAATTTGTTTTAAAATAGTATTCACTGAACTTAAAGCATATCATTGCTCAATCGCCCTTATGCTAAGGATTACTGTAGTCCCAGGCATGCATTACTCCTCCTTTCTGGTAAATCATAAATGCCTTGAAGTCAGAAACCATGTCTGATATGTATCACGCTGCTATTGAGACTGTACTCCACTTGTGCTGACTAAAGAGCTGGAAACAATCAGATAGAGAAATAAAACAAAGTAACAATTTAAGGGGTTGTTGTCCTCCTGGAAAGACCTCAAGCACTTCAAAAACAGTCACTTTTAGTTTCAGTATTAAACTGAAAGTAAGGCCTAATATTCATCCAAACTTCATGACACAGAAAGAAACAAGAGAAAGTTATATATCTTGTGTTTTTGTGAATTTTCATTGGCTTTTTGTGTTTAGAGTATTGAAGTTGATGAATAACATGTACTTTGTCAGTGGAAAAACATTTTCTACATCGAGCAAAACATCACCATATTATTCCTTATAATTAACTCAATGGCATCACATGTATTTCAATACTAAATTAAATTTTTGAAATCTATCTCAAGGCATGCAGAATACCACCTTGAAAAGAGCAACCAGTGCTGGCTTTTCACTTGGATTTACAAGCCAGATATACATTTAACCAAAACTTAGTTGAAGAATATACTTAAATAATTCAACTTATGCAGAAAGTTGAGGGGTCTAGATCTATTTCTATATATGCATTTGAAATCATACCAATCTCATGAAAATAAGACTGTAAAAACCTCTTTTCCGGAAACTGCATGTGAGGACAAAACTATCTGGCCTGTTTTTATATACTCCCCACATTTGCCACTTAAGTCTCCACTTCAGCTCTTGCTTGATTCTAGAAAACAAAGTGAACTCTCTACGCTGCTCTAGTGGAGGTGGAAAGGTGCATCAGTGCCATTTATTGAAGGGCACAGCGCCATACTGTGGTTTAACACAGTTGTATTGATTCTTGAAGTGGCTTCCAGAGAATATTTTTGGATACTTGTTCACTCACAACCAAGTTTAAATGATCAAAGAAAAGCACCAAAAGTTATATTGTAGAGTGGTAGATATTGTCCTCACAAAGGAATGGATGAAATGGCTTATTGCGTTCTAAATATCTGGGTGATAATGTAAGAAGTCTTCTTAATGAAATAAATACATTATTGTTGGCTAATTTGCCAAGTGGTTGTCAGTTTCTCTTCTAAAAATTTTTACTTTTGTTAGCATAGAGCAGAATATCTTTTACTCTTTTACGTGTATAACAAACAGAATTTTTAAACATTTAGATAAAGGCCATTTACTTTGCCAGTGTTGTTGAGCATTTCCCATTTCTAAGCAGATGATCTTATTTGCAAGGATGCTTTTCTCCTAGGCATAGTTTATTTTCTCTTCTGAATTCTCCAAGTTGGCCAGTGATTCTTTGTTTAAAACATCACAGCTCATGGCCTTAGTCATGATTGTCAACAATGAAAGTCTGTGACCAACTGGATTTCATTAAACCATGACTGAATATATATGACTCAATTCTGTCTTTTGAGGCAATGATTATTTTGAATATACTGATGTCATCTACACGTTTTAATTGTAACGCTAGAAGATATTATGCAAGTTAATTTCCCTCCTTCTTGTAGGCAGGTAAAATTCTCAGCCATCTGGAAGAGATTCTATTCTTTTAAATATTTTAAAGACACAGAGTTAGCAACGTTGACTTGTATACAATTTAAGTATTGTTCAATACTGTCGATGAATGCATTCTTTTACATATCCCATCAAAATTTCTTTCATGGCTCTCTGTTTCTGACATTCTGAAAATAAAAGCAAACAAAACAGAACAAGCATTTGCTTCAAGTCACCATTCAGAACTTTATACTTGAGGTGAATCCTTTTTTTTCCCCTCTCAGGGTAAAACTGCATTTTCTTATGTTTACAAACATATCATATTGATTTTACAAAAGTTTAACATAGGAATGTTAACATAAAATAAGTTTGACTGAGGATTTGGTTTCTGTCTATAAGACATATAATTATTATTATAAACAAAATTAAATAATTTTTGTTAGAGTGCCTTAAAGTCTAAAAACAGATATTTATTCAAATGAGCTCACATAGATCTCTCCACTGATTCTCTCACAGTTATTATTACTTTCTTTTTTTAATAAGGAAATCATAGTGAGGAATAATATAGCAGAAGTAATAGCTGAATTAAGAATGATGTTAGATCCTTGGGAGTGAGTTTAAGAATTCATAAACGGCTGTCTTCCTGCTGTGTCCTCACATGGCAGAGGGACAAGGGAGCTCTCTGGAGTCACTTTCCTAAGGGCACTGATCCCATTCATGAGAGCTCCACTTTCATGACCTAATAGAGTCCCAGAGGCCCTATGTCCAAATGCTATCACACTGGGAATTTGGTTTCAAAATATGAATTTTGGTGGAACATAAATATTCAGTATATTGCACTAGAATAGAAGTTAATCCTAGTAGGGCAGAAATATACTTTGGACTGAGACAGAGATTTGTTATTGTTATATTTATTATTATTATGTACTTATTACAACAAAAGTCATTATTATTATTATTTTTTTTGGTATTGTTATATTCATAGTGTTTATTATTTAAAAGAACATAAATCACTTACATAATGTTGTTTGTTCTATTTTAACAACTTGGGACAGTCAAGGCAAAGTATGCCATAATTATTTTCCCACAATTGCGGAAACTGTAGCTTAGAGGGTTTTAAAAGTGACCATTTCAGATATGGATGCTATGTGGATATAAATAAGTCAGATAAAGGAAGTGTGCTGAAGGTCAACAGAGCTTAGGAATCTGGAGGTAACCAGCCTCTTTCCAGACACATCATCAAGAAAGAGGCATAGCCCAGCCAGCGTGGCTCAGTGGTTGAACATTGACCTAGGATCCAGGAGATCGAGGTTCGATTCCCAGTCAGGGCACATGCCTGGGTTGCAGGTTCAATCCCCAGTCAGGGCGGAGGCAGCCAAACGATGACTTTCTCATCATTGATGTTTCTATCTCTCTCTCCCTCTCCCTTCCTCTCTCTGAAATCAATAAAGATATTTTTTAAAAAGAGGTATAAACATTTCTCAGGAAAAGATTTTGAATAATGGGGCAAAATAGAGTGTGAAGGGGAATAGGTACTGGCTCTGGTGGTATAGTTGTTAGATTGACTTTTATATCTAGGACACAGGCCAGTTCTAGAATTTAGCCTAGTACAGGTTTAAGCGTAGAGTTGGGGCTATCTATTTAATTAAGAAGTCTACATATCCTTAGGGGGAAAATGTAGGTAAAGAATTGGGGCAGATCCTAACTATGTCCTTGAAGGCAAATATTTATTCATCTAATTTCTACTTATGTACTTGTTTTAATTTATATTTATTGTTGAAAGTATTACAGATGTCCCCTTTTTCCTCCCATTGATCCCTCCACCCCGCTTCCACCCCATCCCCACACCTTCCCCAGACCAGTGTCTGTGTCCATGGAGGGATGGTCTCATTTTCCTATGTGGTTGACTGTGATTGCAATTTGGAAAAGTATCACAAGCCTTCCTGGAATTAAGATGGATTACACCTCTCACTGTTTTCTGGCCTGTGGTTCACTTCTTCAATCTCACAAGGTGCCCACATGCATTACTGGTCTTCAGCTGGGTCAACAGAGGGTTCTCAATCTTTAGTGTGCTTCAGAATCACTGGAGGGTTTGTAAACACACATAATGCTGGGATCCATCTCAAAGTTTTGGATTCAAGAGATGGAGGCCAATCATTTACCTGTTTCTTGGTGACACTGATGCTGTTGACCTGAAGCTACATTTCTAGAGCCGCTGCTGGGAGACGCTAGCATTAAGCCAGTTGCATTTATACTATGTGAAACTAGTGCTTCAGTGCAAAAAGTAATGGTGTTTCTAGTTGCCATGTGGCTTTGGATATAACAGTATGCAAGGCTAGTGGGAAATTTCTATATTTTTACTGAAACCAGTTTTACTAGAAGGGATCTTCTAGTTAGTCACTAAAGATATTCATTTGATAATATATGGAAAAGATTAAGCTTTAACAAATTAAAGTATTTCATTCCTAAGCTGTTGACAACTTATTTGCTAATGCTTATTAATTAAATCTTTGGAATATTCATGAGATCCATACTTTTCCAAAGAGAAATGATGATTATTAGTCAGAGGCATGTCGTGATGAATAATAATATCCTGTAGAAACCAATTATATAACAGTCAAAGGATGTTGGCCATTAATATTAGGGCTTATATTTCATGTCCCTTAAACTATCTTACCTAATTGTCATTTTTCTCAGCTGGGCATTTGATAAGAACTGAGAAGTGCATAATTGAAGATTAATTTCTGTCAAGGATCTGAAAAATTACTGATTGAAGATTAAATATTCTGTTTTAAAAACTGGCAGTGAGGATGATAGTCTCTTGCCAAACTTAAGAGGTATATCTAGTATTCTGATTATACTAACAGAATTTGGAAATATTATGTGACAATATAATTTTTAAAATTTACCTGTATTCTGTTGTGCTTTAAAGATGCAGCAAATGAATAAAAATGCTTTTCCTAGACTGGCAGCAACCTGCATCCATAACTCTATGACTGTACTTAGCACAGTTAAAAAAACGTACCTGTTTCCATGCTTGTCCCCAACTAGATTCTGAAGAGACAAAACTTCTGTTTCTCACTTTATTTCCTCTAGTGACTGCCGCCTAGTAGAAATTGAGTGAGCATTGAACTAGTGACTGTAAGAAAGCTTCACTCAGGCTGTAGAAATGAAAGCTGGAAGATGGGACTGTCATTGCCATAGTTATCAGTCCGTTCCATCTCTGAGTACCACTGCGACTCTAAAACAGGATGACCCATTGTCACAAGGCAGTCCCTTTACTTCGTAGTCTCTCCACGTTCATATCTCAGTCAGACTTCCCAGCTGTGATCTTGCACAGGGATTTCTTATGGAAATACATTGGTTAAATACAGCCTTTCAGCCACACAAGATATATGATTGCAGGCCATGTGACAAGTTTGGAGAGCATTAATTATTCTTTTCTAATTGCTGAGGATTAATATCTAGGTAGCTGGATTTAGACGCAAAGTGCTGAATGAGAGGCAGCCTCCGGAAATAAGGCTGTGCAGACGGGGACTGCCTGACACGTCTCACCACCACAACATTGTCAGCCATAATCACATCACCCTGGTCATTTCAATGATGCCAAACTTTAAGTCGGGGAAAAGAAGCCATGCACAGCATGCCTCTGTGAATAGCCGTCGTTTTAATCTAAAGAAATTATAACTCCATAGAGATGTTTATCTCTGGAATTAAATGTGTTCTTGAAGTTTTATGTCTGTGTAATACTGCAAAGGAATATCCTCTCCATCTTATTGATAGATTTACAATCGCTAAATCAGATTCACAAGTAACTGTCATTAACTCCAAGAAAATGATTTGGTCTTAAATACATGCGTCATCTTTAATGTGTATCCCTGAGGCCCTAATTAGTCAAACTCCTCATAAAAAGCCAAAGTAACTCACATTAGTAGATACCTGCTTATCTCAACAGTGACGTCTTTTATTAATCTCCTGCTTGATTATGTTTCTGAAGCCACACTGGCCTCTCCTTTCTTTTAACATACTCTCTCTAATGACTCCTTGGTGCCTTGGTCCTTGCTATGCATTCTGCCTGGACAAATGCCTTCACAGCTGATATCTTTCTGTCATTTCTTTCTCAGCTCGAATGTTATCCCTTCTCTGATTTATGCGTCTACCATCCATATCCTCTCCCAGTCATTTCCAATATATCATCTCCATCTGTTATCTGTTGATGCCTAACAGACCACCCTAAAATTTAGAGGGTTAAACCAGCCATTATTCATTATTTCCCACAGGTCTCTGGATAGTTCTGTGGATTTGAGGGTCTAGGCTGGGCAGGATCAGCTGATCTTGGCTAGGTTCTTTCCTGTATCAGCTGGTGAGCTGGCTGGGAGACTGAGGAGTGTAGGGTGACTTCACTCACATAGCTAGTGGTCAGTTGGCCGAGGCATGTGTTAATGCTGGTGCCTGGGCCATATGTCTCGCATTATCCTGCAGGCTAGTCCAGGCTTGTTCCAAAAGTGCTAGTCAAAGCACTAGAGAGCTTTTAAGGCCATCAACAGAACTGACACACTGTCATTTCTGTCATATTTCCTGCCAGAACAAGTCACAAAGCCAACCCAGAGTCAAAAGGTGGGCAAATAGACCATCATTATTGATGGGAGGAACTACAAGGTCACATTGCAAAGAATATTGATATAGGAAGAGCTAGAGAATTGGGACAATTTTTGCATAAAATTCATCACATTACCTTACCTTATTTTTCTCATCACATTTATCACTCCCTAAAGTCACAGCTTTGGTCTTTTAATTCGTTAGTTATTTTTTCCTCCCATGAATTTAAGCTCCATGAGGAAAGGGATGCTGTGTGACTTATTATTATCTCTGTATATAGAGGATCTAAAACATTATTTAAATTTATCGATGATAAAATAGATGCGTGAACTCACTGTCATGGCGTTCTTTCTCAACACCTGTTGTTCTTTGATCAGTAAGCTAAAGGGTGCTCATCCTTGCCTCCAAAAAGCAATTCTCTGCACACAAGAGTTTTATAGGAACTGATGACATGTACTGTGAAAGGAAATGTAAAGATATGTGATTTTCTCATTACAATCTTAAGCAGATCTTGGTCATATTCCCTTATTTTTATCACGTTTCCGAACAAAAGTTTTATTTTTGTTATGTCTCATATAAATGCCACCTTTCAGAACCCAGGTAAGCCGGGGGAAAACTCAGTGACTGAAGGAGTCCTGAGGTCATAAACAGCAGTGTGTGGTCCGGACACGGCAGCCGAGAGATAGCTGAAGTCTCGGTGGCTTTGTTGCCAAGGAGGTGGCGGTGCAGGATGAGCAGAGAATGTGAGAAACAGGCACTTTATTCCCTGTTCAGCCTCTACCTGGGGGAAGGGAAAGGGAGCTGCCCTATTTGAGAGTCAACTGGCTGTAAAGTGACTTTTTTTCTGGGTGCTTGACAGAGTTCATTACCCCCTTACAACAAAGCTTATGACAAGGCCAAATTTGAAGGCATGGCAGGTAGAGAAGGGAAATAATTTGCCAAAGGCTATTTAGCTTAAGAGGAGGAGAAAAGGGGATAAATCGGAAGTCCTCTGCTTCCATTGTGTTCCAGGACCTAATTTATTTCTTGTCAAAGAGGGGTAATCTTTTAGTGGACTTAACTAAAAAAGCTGGGTACGTGTAGGCGTCCAGCCTGTTGGAAGACCCACAGAATTAGACGAGATTGAAGAGTATGGCTGTCTTAATCAATAGGATCAGGATGACATGCCTGATTAGCAGTGAAAATGACCTCAATACCTGGTGATATTAATCAAGGGTCTTTGGAACCTGAAACTCCACTTGATAAGGTAAGGGGCCCAAGAGAAATACTATTTGTGACAGTGACCTCGAAAACAAGATAAATGAGGAATTCGGGGATCACTGAGAACTTAGACATCACTCGAGAAACCCAGACAGGACTGTATAGTATGACTTTGTTCAAAATGTCAGGCAATGAAAGAAGATAATGATTTAAAACAGTGATAATACTCTAAGATACAGGAGTAGCTGCAGTGCTCTTAAGCAGCATTTTTGAAAATGCAGCGTGCACAGAAATAACCAGAGGATCATGTTAAAATGCAGATTGTTATGCCGTACACTGGGGTTAGACACCAAAATCCTACATTTCTAACAATTTCCATGTGAAGCCAAGGATGCTGGTCCAAAAACCACATTTTGAGTATCAAAATTATGCTTGTAATTTCAATACAATTATAGGGCACTTGATGAATGAAAAATAAATATTTATGGCTGAAACTCTCTTGACTTCACACAAATGCACACATGCACACACTTTCACACATGCTTTCTCACACATACACCCATACAGGTACTCCATCAAAATATGTGATAAAACATGCAATAGGATTTAGGGAAATAAGTGAAATACTATTGCCAGCCACCTAAAGAACTAAAATTGGTCATTTAAACCGGAATGGGAACTGAAATACTGGGAAATGTGCAAGCTAAATGATTAATTTTTATTGTTAGTAAACAGCATATATTGTCATTTCTATGTTTTGAATATTCATAAAGATATGCCTTTGTTTTTCAAGGTTTTTTACATGGCTGGTAAATTCAGTGCATTCAGTTTTAGTGGGAGAAGAGATCACACACTTAATGGCTGGTTAACATGAATGGCTCCTGACTAATTTCTTCTTTACCAGTGGAAATACATATTTTAAACTTCAGTTTCCTCCTATGTTTTAAGATCTAGAAAGAAAGAAATCAAGCTGAGAGTAGTAGGGAGAAATTAAAAGTGGCTTGGAGAAACTAAGAGAACCTATCTAAAAGGTTAGGTAACGAGTTTAGCAAAACTACATGAACTCCTGATTAAGCCTTGGGCCAAAAAGCATTAATAACTCTACTAAATTACATGAAGAATTGTATGAAGGACCCAGGACACCTTTCCACCTCTACATGAGCTTCGAAAGTAAGTGGTGAACTTAGTGATAGATTTCACTTAGAATTAGAATTAACGACTTAAGCATGAGGGTCCTGCAATAGAGAAACAGACCAAGGAGGCTGTGCATTTTAGTACGGTTCTTTCAAGTTGTAAAAAATTAAGCATTCTCAGGCTACCTTGGAAAGAGGGTTTTACTGTCAAGGTTCTTGGGACAGAAGAGCAAGAGAGGTTGCTGAAAAGCTAGGATTCCCAGATTAAAAGCACTCACAAAATGCTTTCAGTAATTGTTTTTACTCTCTACAGTGTCAGAAGAATCATCAAGAGATGATGACAGTGTGGTGATTGCCAAGGGAGGAGAGGGGGAGGGAGAGGAGGGAATAGAGGGATAAATGGTGCTGGATGAATACTTGACTTGGGGCAGTGAACACACAATGCAGTGCACAGAGGCTGTGTTGCAGCATCGAGCACCTGTATAATTTTATTAACCAGTGTCATCCCAATAAATTCAATAAAAAGAAAAAGAGAGAGAGAGAGAGAGAGAGTGAGATAGAGAGAGAGAGAGAGAAAAGGGAAAACTGCAGAAAGCCCAAAATGTTAAAGGAGGAAATCTGGTCAAACATAATTGCTGCAAATTTAAAAATCAAAGAGGCCGATTATCACGGTAGAGAATCGACCTGGGCAGGAGCCCTGTAAATTCAGCATCACCCTGTCTGAGGCTTTGAGGAATGAAAAGTACTGCCTGAAGTGTATCACCAACTGAAGGAATGGTATCTAGCATATCTGAGTGGAGGTTTTGAGTACTCACATAAAGGAATATTTCTTAAAATTTCATATTCTGGATCAAAAGGTAAAAAAAAATAGATACCTATTAAGTTTCAAGGGCATCTAAGAGATAAAGTCATGAAGATAAGATTTCAAAGAAATTTTAGCTTTTAAAAATGTCTTTTAAAATCATTCCTCTCCTCCCAAATGATTATGAGGAAAAACTTTGAAATTACAAAATAAATAAATAAATAAGCTACAACAAATCATGTTAGTGATTATTTCAGAGACATCAAGAAGGAGGAATTAAGTAATTCATTCTGATTCCTGAGATGTAAAGATGTAGGTGAAAAATTAGAATTAGTGAAATAGAGCTTTTGAAAACCACCAGACTCCTTGTTTGGTACATAGTATATTCTGTACTTCCTGCGAAAACTGAATTATACTTTATAGGCTATTTGGAGAAAGCAGGTCTTTAGTTGCAATTTTCAAGGAGAAAAATGGAAGCAGCCTGAGTCATGGCATCAGAACCGAGGGGACCGAGGCCTTGGCTTTAGCAGGATCCCTAAAGAACAGAGTAATATAATTTCTCTCAACTTGTGCGTGATCACCCACAGACATCTATGAATGAGAACTACATACACATACATGCATGCATACATACATACATACACACAGATTTCAGTTGCAGATTTACTACAGTTCCAGGGACCTGTAGCATAAAGCTCAATAAAGATTTCTTGTTTGAAAACAAAGGGTTCATATTCAAAGAGTTGAGTCAAGACTTGGGGTGGAGCTTAACAGAGATCTTAGTAGGCTCTGCAGGGTTTAAAAACACGGAGACCTTGGTGGCATGCTTGGTTTTATTTCACTTGATTTGTTTTGTTGCAGTAGCTAGAGATGGGACTTTCTTGGGAAACGAAGAGTAGACAGAGCTTTAGATCGGATCTCAGCCTATTCTTTAATGCTGAGATTTATACAGAGTCTTAGAGATTCACTCTATGTCTTGCATATGAATGTAACTTCTGCTTGAAGATTTCTAGTCCAGTGTGCACTTGTAATTATTAATAGGAATGATTCTTCAGTGCTCCTTGGGAATGTACAATGGCACTATGTAGCTGGTTGGAGCGTTAAGGATTTGGACATGTTTTTATCTAGACACACTATTAAATTTCCTGACAGGTCCAGATGTGCATCTGTCTTACATTAGCATTAATCTTAACAGGGCTGTGTTCATGGGGAACTGTCTATGACAAAACATAGAGCTGGAGCCGCCTACACCTGAGTCACTGGAAAATCTAGACATATGCAGCCCTCTCTTGCGAAGGCAGCCTGAATTAAAAGAGACACACTCTTATTTTATGCTCCTCGGAGATAAATCATAATCGATAGAAAGAACACTGCCATCAGAGATTTGTAGCTACAGCATATAAATAAGTAATATAAAATTTAGAAAACCCAGGTTTTTCTGGAAGTGTATGTTAATTACTAATTTAAGGAGAGGAAAAAATTGCATCATCTGGAAGAATGTCAAGTATCAAAAATTGTCCTTTATTTTTAAAATTGTCGATGTTTTACAATGCAGGCCATTTAAGGCCAGGTTTTTTTTCGGGGGGGGGTGAAGAAAATGAGGGGGGAGTAGGGAGACGCAGAAATATCTGTCTTTCTCTGTCCTTCATGCTGAACAGTTTAGGTGGGAAGATGAATGGATGCCAGATGTCAACATACTTGTGCCCTGCCACTTGAGACTTGCACAATGTACTCAGTACTGTTATTTTTAAGTTTTCTGATACAATTTCTGTTGTTCCAACTTTTGGCAAAGTTGAATACTCACAAATATATTCTGGAAGAGATTTAAGAGGGAAAAACGGGTTTTACTTTTGAGCTTTTACAGAGAAGAGAAAGAAAATAACCATGAGGTGAAAGCGGTTGAGATTTTAGCTGCAACAGAAATTCTAAACAGCAGAGTAAACATGAGAATGTAAGTTTCCTGAAATTTTGGAAATGTTTTGAAGAGACTTTACTTGCCACCAAAATTGATCTAGGCACTTTGAGACAATTTATATAAATTACAAAAGACAAAATGATAACAGTAACATCTAAGCATACACAGAATGAATTTTGGCTCTCTTTTTACAAATTGCTGAAAACATTTTAATATACTGTTCCTATACAGATTTATTCAACATTAAATACAGGGTTCTTAAATATTGATAAAGTTTTAATATGATAATACCAGGGTGGTTTCAATTCCTTTTATAAATATGCAGCCTCTCTTATTTTAATTTAGAAAGAGAAGGGGCTAGATAGTTGGCTTTTACATTCTATTAATCCTGATGTAGCTCAATATGAGAAATACTCAATTGTATAAATTAGATCATTCAACATGAAATAAACGAACATATATTAAACTGCCACACTATGCCATGCCACTTACTAATTCTGGACATACAGTAGTAAATCAAACAAACAGGGCCCTTGCCTTCACAGAGCCTGAAGTTTAGTAAGAAAAAAATAGCTAACTACATTCTTTTTTTTTATTGCAAGAAAAAATACAGGGTGCGTTTAGCATATATGATAGAGAAATCTAAGAAGGCGGGGTGGTATATTTTGGCTCAAGCATGCTGAGATATGTAGATGAAATTATGATGTGGTGGATGCCATGTAGCCCTGCTCAGATCCCCTTAAATAAGGAATAACTTACTTTCCAAGCTGCTGAAAGTGCTCTCAGAAGTCAAATGTCAAGTTTTAGGCTTCTTCAGAAATTATGTCAACTGAAGAACACTGCTTCATTCAAGTTCACACCTCTTTCTAGGGGAAGGCCACTCTAATGAATGATCAACTCCCAGCAAATGTGCTGCAAATCTGAAGAGCCATTTGCCTCCAGATAGTCCCTTGGGATTGGCTAAGGTCTTTGCTAGGCTGCATTGCAACTCGGTTTCTTCTTCTGCACAATCCATTTTCTTCTCTGCTTTCCTGTTCCTTCCATAGCTATTGGCTCAAAGAAATCTCTGACTCAGAGTCTGCTGTATCTGAAAAAAATGTCAGAATATGGTTAGATTTATGAAAATATCCTAAGCAAAGGGGCAAAAATGTCTTTCAAGTTATGGACATAGAGGAAAAATTTTTATACTGAAGAAAGTAGGGGGAAAGGTGTGGTGATCCGAATGATCGTAAGGTAGTAAGGAGACTGTAATACACTGGGATATAAGATCCTTGAGGGAAGATATTCTTGTCTGTTGGGTTTGCAGACACTATCTTTTGTTGCTAATTAATGCCTGAAAATTAAAATACAAGGGGAAGTAGAAGGATATCTTGAAGGACTCAAGAGCAACAATGCAAATAATTGCAGTATGGAATTGGAATGATAAAAAGCCATCAGTGCTGTCTCTCGTTCTGTAGATAGATTTTGTTGTTGTTTTTGGTCTACTTTTCTGTTACACATGGTTGGATATTCTTACTTCAGACTCTTTTAGTATACAGGAAGTTTATACAAAGGGATTAACTAACTTTATCCCAGCCCTGACTTTAAATTTCTTGTTTTGATGACCTTGACAGTTTTGAGTACTACTGGTGAATTATTTTGCAGAATGCCTTTGTTTTGGAATTGTCTGTTTTTCTCATGATTAAGCTGTGGTTGCATTTTTGTTGTTTTGTTGTTGTGTTTTGTTTTTGTGAGGATCAGGGGGAGGAACACCACAGGATTAAAGGGCAATTTTCATTCCATTCTATCAAGGCTACATATTGTCAACATAATTTTTCACCGTTGATGTTGATCTGATGACCTGATTGACATGTTGGTCTGTTTTCTCCACTATAAAGTTAATCCCCCCATACTCCCTCTTCAGCATCATAGTCACTGTACATATCTCACACTCATGGGATTTTTGTACCTTCCCCTAAAGGTCAGGGTGTTATCTCCATAACTGTTTTGAATTTTTCTTCACAGAATATTTGCCTCATATCAAGAATCTACTAATGTACTCAATTATTTATTAATATTAGTATGGACACATGGATATATATTTTATACTTGGTTTTATAATCCAGCTCTACCTATTTCTTATGTTGCTCAGATTGTTCCAACTTTGCTTTTAGGAGCTATTTCTGTTGGCCCCCGTGTTTCTGTGACATGGTCCTAGCAATGTGGGTTTTTAAATTTGTTCACTTTGAACAATTTCTTATTTTCTGGAATGCCAGCATATTCCAGGCATATCTTGTATAGTTCATGCCCAGTCCTACTATCAACCACTTCTCCAAAGAAATCTGGTTTCTTTTGTTGGAGAATGGTAAAGCAATCAAGAAGTGGTGGTAGGGGTGTCTTCTCAGCTGGTAGAGTCAAGATCACAGACACATTTCTGTATAGAGCCATTTGTATCTATATTAATCTATACATGAGTTTATACCCATGTCTCTAACTCTACTCCACTACCACATTGCTCATTCTAGCCTCTTCCTGTTGTTTATCTGCAAATTATCGCTACACCTTGAGGAACCGGACTCCTATATCTGCCATCTCTTTACTTAAGTGCTCAGTTCCTGTCTGCATGTATAACAGTATCAGAATTAACCTCTATTCACACGGGATGTAACTTGATCAACTAGGGCACAGTGCTCAAGTATAGTTTCTTTTGCCTTTAGTCTTCCTCATCTTCTGAAGTCAATGAGCTTGTTTCATACATTTGTAATACAAATAGAGATGATTAATCAATCTGCATTCCTTCCTCAAATTTCCTGACCTCCTAAATGATTTTATTTTTAAAAAATAGTTATATGTTAAAGTGCACTATTTGTGTTGTGTAGTCATGTGTGTGTTTTTTTAAATAAGTCTTTACTAATTTGAGAGAGGAAGGGAGAGGAACAGAGAGATAGAAACAGGTAAGAGAGAAACATCGATCTGCTGCCTCCTGCATGCCCCCTACTGGGGATCGAGCCTGCAACCCAGGCATGTGCCCTGACCGGGAATTGAACCAGTGACCTCTTTGTTCAGGGCTCAATCCTCAACCACTGAGCCATACCAGCTGGGCAGTCATGTGGTTTTTGACTAATGTTGATTGTCATGTACTCACCATTAAAATATCATGCCGAATAATTTCACTACCCTAAAACATGCACTGTGTTTCATCTATTTAATCTTCACTCTCTCTTCCATAAACTCATGGCAACTAATGATTTTTGTATAGTCCCCATAGTTTTGCCTTCTCTGCAATGTAATGCTTTGAAGGTGACACAAACCCAGTCTTCTAACCCTGAGGTACAGAGGTGAAGAAATACACAAACCTCATAGTGAGAGAGCAATAGGAAAAGTAGTGCCTTTGGGAACCAGCCATATTTCCATAAAGCAGAAAGGGATAAAAGGTACGCATTCTGAGGAAATATTAATAAAATTGCTACCCAAAGTAGATGGTAACAATGTCCCAGTAGAATGGTTTGAGATGGTAGGAAGTTGGATCTGCATACAGGATGTATAGAATAATATGGGATGAGTGACTGAGTTGTTTGATAATGGAGATAATTTAGCTTATGGCAATGACTCAGATAAAGATGAAAATGAGAATGGGATTAGTCTAGGGAGTCTCTATGTAGAAAGTGAGCCACAAGATCTTATGCTGTGGCTCAACAAACTTTCCCTTAAAGCATGATGTACTGTGGGACCATATATCTCAAGACTGTAGGTCTTAAGAAGGCAGGTCCTTGAATTTTAGTATCATATAAAAGCACTAACTGACATGTAGTACAACTATACATTTCCTAGTCAGCATTTTGGTGTCTCAAGGAGGAAATATTGCATAGAGTTTACAAGTTTAAATTGTAGACTCAGACATATCTGGTTTCAAATCAGGACTGCTGTTCTCTTCTTTATGTTTTTGTTACATCTATACAGCCTTGAGCAAGCTGCTTGAACTCTCCAAGTCTCAGTTTTCTCCTTTATAAAATAAAGATATTAGTAGCATATCATCCATATGACACTTGTGAAGATTAAATGAGCTAATTCCTTCAAAGCAACAGTTACTCAGCAAAGTGTCTTACCCATTGCAAGACAACAATAATACTAGGACTATTATTATTACAGTCTCTTTAAACTCAAAAGAGCAAATTCTGAATTCTCTTATTCATTTCAATTTTTGTCCTTTAAACATATATTGATTTTTTTTCTATTAGGAAAGAATATTATGGAGAAAGTAATATAGTCTCTCCCTTGGCCCCCAGAAGGCCTATGCTTAATATGCGTCTTTGTGCAACGGGAAAATTATTCATTCCCAGTCCATCTCATAGCATCTTTCCCAATTTGCCTGACTGTATCTTCCAGATTCTTTGAAAACTGTATGAAGGCTTGTGGCACCATTTTCATTATTGTATGTTTTAGCTAAAAGTAAATTCAAGGTAATCTCTATACCAAAAATTGCTTGATTTTTCGAAATGAGCATCATTCCTTGGTGACTCAATTATAAATCAGATATTTAGAGAGAGAGAAATATATCTACTGAAACCAAAAGGTCTGCTGTTTTAAGCTGGCAAGCATTTTAAGCATTTAATCAGTTATAAGTTTCCTTGGGGGGAAAAAAATCAGTGACTTCACAGCAATTTTTTGTAGTTTAAATTTGATATTACTACACATATCTAAGAAGTCATAAGACCAAAGGTATCAGCTCTCTTTTTTCACCAGTGAAGCCCTGGAGAGATATATCTATATTATTTATATCTGTCTATATCTATATCTATTTCCTTGGGGCATGGATAGTCTATGATTTGTGAGACCCTCGAAAGTACAGGGCTTTTCTTATTCAATATTTGCTTCAATATCTACCATAATCAAAACCCTAAATGAGATGGAATGATGAAAAATGTGGTTTGTGTGCATGATGAGTAGTCATTCTGTAGAGTGAACCCTGAATTAAGACTCAGGCTAAATTCAACTTCATTTGTCGTTACACACACCCTTGGTTAGAAAGTTCTAGCCAGACTAGAGCTCTCTATCTGGTTTCCAACTCCAAGCTTTTTACTACCTTGTCAAGATGATAACATTGATATAACTTCAATGTAATGTCAATCACTCCACTTGGTCCTCACAACAATTCTATTAAGTTGACTGGAGTACTAATTAGCATTTATATTAAACAAAAGGGGAAAGTAAGGCTTACAAAATTAAGAAATGTACCCAAGGTCACATGACTAGTAAATGGCAAAGCTGGAATTAAAATTGAGGACGATTAAAATCTAGGCAGAGCAAAACGACTTCACTATATCATGTTGTATCCATGATATAAGGCGTACTTGTGACACACAAGGAGAAGTCTATGTGTGTAGGGAGAAAAGGTGGGATATGAGGTGTTATGAGATAGGCTTGGAAAAATAAAAATAAATAAACATTTTAAAATGAAAATAATTGACACAGCTCTCAATTAGAATATTGCATACTATGAAATATTCATATAGTGAAAACAATGGCCCCAGAAATTTTTTGTGAACATGTGGGTTGCTCAGAAGTCCAAAATATGTAAGGTAATATTTGTGTAAATTCAATAACATGTTCAATATACTGCATGGTTTACTCAATACCATTCTTATAAATATGATTTTTACATTAGTAATTTAGGTGTAGCAAGATCAAATATTCTGATTGAAGACTGTGAGTCCATATGCCTTCCTCAGGTGAGTATCCACAGTTTCATGGAAGTATTCTGATCTGGTAAAAGTAGATGAGCCTGGCTTTTAAAATCCCAGGTTTGATAAGTTTTGCATGGAATCTTGGCTAAAGTATTTAATCTTTTTAGGCCTCAGTTTCTTCTTGTGTAAAATGGGGATTAGTAGGTAAATGGTCAGGGTAGAATGAGGCATATTACCCAGCTTGGCCAATCCTTACTGTGATATGTGATCTTTAGATGTAGACCTTGTTTACCTGTGGTCCTGCCTCCATATTACATCTTGTCCTAGTGTCTTTCCTGTAGGATGCACCTGAGGATGAGTCAGCAAAGCTCCCAGTATGAATTTACCAATGGATAACACCAATGATTTCTTTAATTTTTATTTTTGAAACATCTAAAGAAAACACTACTATATATTTAAAGTGAGAAAAAAAAATTGTTCTGCCAACAAGAAAGCTTGAGAATTGGAGAAAAATCTGATCTTTATATTTTCTGCTAAGAAACATGAAATTATTCACGTAGATTATCTTTCATAAAATGTAAGTTCACCAAAGAAATGGATAGTGATGGGTACCTTCATCTTGGAGAATACAACTGTCAGATGGTGAAGATGGAATATATATATATATATATACACACACACACACACATATACACACACACACACATATATGTAATATATATAACATAAAATATACATTATAATGTGATATATACATATTTCACATTACCAGAGAACTATTCAAATATTTATGCACCTTGAGTATAATCTTCAAATCATCTGACTCTCTTGTAGGCAAGCTTCTTTACTGTAATTTTTCATTTTATATCTCTTACTACAAAGATGTCTAAATATTGCAATTTTTAATGTCAAAAGACTACTTTTTTCCCCTGATAATGTGGCAAGCGAATGGATTTT
This sequence comes from Miniopterus natalensis, assembly GCF_054644295.1. Classification (NCBI taxonomy): domain Eukaryota; kingdom Metazoa; phylum Chordata; class Mammalia; order Chiroptera; family Miniopteridae; genus Miniopterus; species Miniopterus natalensis. The sequence continues at coordinate 63,170,352 of NC_142091.1, read as the reverse complement.
GCAAGAAAGATAGGTATAAAATGTCAACAATAGATAACTATGGTTCATATTCAAAGGGACTGTCTCACCAGAGTTTTGATATATACCTGTTAGTGCCCTATTCTAAATATAGAAGGCTGTTTCTTTTAGGAAATCAAGGGATATGTGCATTCAGTTGACAATGTCACCTGGCAGTTTTGTGTTGCTATGCATAGAAGCCAATGTTTTCCGTTATAACGGTAAAATGTGCACCTATATCATAAATAAGATACATCTAGCTGCAGACATTGGAATAAGAAGTTCATTTCTTCAAAGCAAATATAAATTAACTCAGTCACTCAGTAAACAGATAGTTGGTGCATATTCTATGTCTAGCATGGCAAATTAAAGGTAAATAATCTCTGTTAGTCTTTCAGTTGGTTCTACCTGTTCCATAGGTATTGCAATAATGTAACTATATGATTGATCCAAGTACATGTTTGAACTTGCCAATTTCTAGAGGGAAAAAGTGGAAAACAGTCAACCAGGATGTTATGAAAAGGAGCTATATTTCTAAATATGTCACCATTTTGTAAAGAGCGGACATGGTAGGGAAATGACTCTCCTTGCTCGGTCCTCTCTTTCTAGAATTCTTAAGGCTTCTTCATGTTTCCAGTGCTCCATGGAGAGACCAGTTATATGCCTTCACCTTGTTTCCTTTTCTTTGTTTGTACTGGGACAATACTAAAAGTTCCTGGAGAAGACAGCACCTCTCTTCCCATTCCAGAAATTACATTCCAGAGAATATCTTAAGAATTGGGACTTTTGCCATGGACTGATTTGGAGTTAATTTGTTTCCCGTTGAAGTCACTGCTTCGGTTGACCTCTCTTATAACAGGCCCCACTGTTTTCCTCCTCCTTCATCGCCCCTGCTTGCTCCTAATCTACCTCAATGCTGTTGTAATTGTGTTCATCTATGGGAGGTGTTTAGGTTTCTGTTAACATTTCTAGTTCATTTTAAGAGGCATGCAAGATAACAAATATTTTGCATTTATATATATTTTTTAATCAAAGAGAGTATTTGTAAGTTTTCTACTAGATTTAGAATTAAATTATTTCACTTAACCAAACTTTGGTTATATTTCACTGCAAATAGTTCATTTCTTTTTTTTTCTTCCTTTTTTGTCTGACTGATGACTTTTAAATCTTTATTAATTACTTAGAATTAGTTTTCTCTATTTTATTGGTTAGCAATCTGAAAGGACAGTAAAAAGAAAGATAATTCTGGCTTTAATTTTGAAAATGGCTTTAGAATTTAAATGTTTTATTCTGGTATCTACTTAGCATGATGATGGTGATGATTTGCTGTGAATCCACTTAAGACATGAAATAGGGTGGAATTCACACTGTCTTCAGAGTCAATGACATGGAGATATGTTTAAATAAATATCATTCTTTAGTGTCTGTGATGGCTAATTTTATGTGTGAAGTTGACCTGACAACGGAGTGACCAGATGGACAGTTGTACATTATTCTGAGTGTTTCTGTAAAGGTATTTTTGAGTGAGATTAACATTTGAATTGGTAGACTGAGTAAAATAGATTGCCCTTCCTAAGGTCGGTGGGTCTCGTCCAGTCAGTTGAAGGCCAAAAGAGAACAAAAAGGCTGACCCTCTGGTGAGAATGGGAGGATTTCTTCTGCTTTATTTCCCTCAACTGGGACCTGAGATTTTTTTCCTGTCGTTATCCTCAAACTGACCCATCAGCTCTTTCCGGCGCTACAGCCTGTGGGCCTTCAGACTGAAACCATCCTGTTGGCTCTCCTGAGTCTCCAGCTCGCTGGCTCAGCCTGCAGATCTTGGGTCTTCTCATCCTGCACAGCTGTATGAGCCAATTATTTACTTCTGTAATCTCTAAAGCACATTTAGCTGTTGTCCCAAAATGAATTTTCTTTTCTTCCTGAGCACACAAACAGATTATATTTCCTACCTTCTCTTGCAAGTTGCTTGTAGCCATGTGATTCAGTTCTGATTAAGGAATTGTGAATGGAAATAATATGTGCTGCTTTCAGTCCTAGCTCATACAAACTTCCCACTTGAGTTCCTCATTGTTTCTCTCCCTTTCTGGCTAAGATGAACTCTACCACTAAGGTAAGCATGTGATAAAATGTCAGACCCTCAATCAGGCTGAGTCCTTAAATGTACTCTGGGACCAGAACCATATATGCTACCTTTTACCCTCTACCCCCACTGACAAGGAATATCTAACTTGGAATGTTATAGGAGTTGCAGAATAAACTTCACCTGAATTGAACTATCATATACTTGGGGTTTGCTGTTTTGTCTTTTCACGGCATAGTGTACCATAATTGGTGTCTTGGTTAGGAGCAGATTAAAATTGGCCTATATGACAGAAGAACTGGTGGGTTTCATCATGCAATATGACTTTGCAAGTTTTAACACACTCAGATTTCAACATAGACTATAAAATTAAAAGAAAAATCATTATTTTATTCTGCATAATAAATATTTGCCATTTAATATGCACAAGGTTTTGGGCTAAATACCATATTAAGTGTCTACTATAAAAAACAATTACTATCCTCAAGATACTGCCCTCAAGAACAAAAGCACAGCTCATAGAGGTTTCATCTATATGCCTATGGACATTAACTTATTATTATTAGCTTTGAACCATTAAACAAAGGCTTTTGGGCAAGAATCAATAGAAAATCAACAATAAATGCTATAGTGTTCATAGAGAAGGGGTTGCTTCTGAGGGGGCAGTAGAAAAGATTCAAGCAGGAGATAAAAGTTGGATGAGTATGTCAGATAGATAGATGGACAGATGGGTAGATAGACAGGTGGACAAATGGATGCATGGGTGGGTGGGTGGGTGGATGGATGGATGAATGGACTGATGGCTGTAGCAAAGGCTCACACAATTAGAGAGATATGGAAGAATACCAGATTAGACAGTGTGAGAGAAACAGAAGTAAGAGTGAACACAATAAGGTAGTATAAACACCATCCTGACCAGACTTGTGGGGTCACCGAGACAAGTCACCAGAAACCGGATGAAGTGATACATAGTGCTAATCAGATGCTACTGGAGTTGCTTAAGCAGTTTACTAAGGATCTTCACATTTATTCTGTAGGTAATAAGGAAGTCATAATGATAAGCCAAGTATATAAAAAATGTGAGGTAATATTAAAAGTTTAGAGAAGAGGAGGAGATTTTCTTCCTTGAGCATCCTAAATTTTCAATGGCTGTTTGATTTTGGCAAATCACCGTCAGAGGGCATTCCACAGACAAGCTTTGAAATTCAGAAGAAAAAAATCTCAGAATCAAGTGCTCAAGTGCTTTCATAAAGAATGGGCCCTAATCATTTCCAAACTCTCAGAAGAACACTCTGCTGACTATTTCTTTTCATGCTTTCAGAACAGTGCAAAACAATTTTACTTTCCTTTAAAAGAGGTGTTGAGAAGAGCATTGTGTTTCCCTTAATCTGTCAGCTGTATCCTTTTGTTTAGGTGACTGCTTCCACACTGTCCAGCAGAAATCTGTGCATAGCGGTGGCAAATCGATAAGAGCCTGGCTGTGGCCCTCCACCTCCTTACATCTCTCCTGAGTTCATTCATCCATCGGAATGTGTAATCTCCTCAAAACTACCAGGTTGACCATCCATAATAATTATTACCACTTCCTCTATAAGAATAACTATGATAATAATAATAATGGCAGCTTCATTTTTTTCTTAAGTATTTTCCAATAAATATTGTTATACAAAAATATTTCAACTTGCATTCCAAGTGCAAAAAATCAGAAATGTATGACAAATAGAAATAATGCTGGAATGCCAACTGAAACTGTGTTGAATATACGTACAATGGATATCATTACTGTGGTAGAGGGTTTAGATCTTGGAAAGGTGAAAGAGAAAAATAATGTCTGATGTTTCTGATTATAGTGAAAACATCTCACTCTCTAAATCTCTCATGAAAAGAATTAAGGTACTACAAGATATTCTTATTTTCAGACTGTTATGAGAATTAACTCCAAATGACCTTGTCATGATATCAAGCATAAGTGAACTCTACAAGAGAAGTGTGATGTCTTAGGCAGGTTTAAAAGTTCAATCCTGGGCCCACTTACAATAAAATACCCACAATTTTTGTGGACAGGGATTCTGTGCCATCATGAAAAAAAAAAGAAAAAGAAAATCAAGCAGGCTCTGCTTTAAAAAGATATGTAACAGTCTCTATTATGTGAATCCTCATGGAAGGGGAGGTTCAAGTGTGCTATCCTTGCCATTCTTAAGAGGAAGTTTGCACGACAGCCACGTAAATATGGTCCATTAAGAGCAACGTAAGTAAAGCACTTACTGTCAGTTATCAAAATTCTAGGCTATTAGGCTTGCAGATTGGGAAGGTCAGACTACATGCAAAGTAAAAGATTCAGACAGGTTGTAGCAAGTAGTAGCAACATTCAATAGATGGCACTCTTCACCCTGATTTGAGCTCATTCCTCAAAATGGCTCAGATTTCCAAATCTCCAGACCTTACGCTGGATCGATCTCGTCTTCCCTACCTCTTCAGTTTTTATCTCCAATCACTCAACTATATTGAACTTGGTGATTCAGCCACAGAAAACTAGCAACTTATGAATGTCTTAATACGCCATTCTCTCTTAAGTCTCTACTCCTTTCAAACTGTGTTTTCCCAGACTGAGATATGCCCTCCCTTGTCTGTCTAATCATTTTCTCATCAACTTGAACAGCATCTCTACTCCCCCCCATCAAGTGTCCTGCCTGTAATTTTCCTCACTGCTCCCATAAAGTCATGCATATACAGGAGCTCTCACCTGGGAATATTATGCATACTATTAATTGTGTCTTTCTCTTTCATGGGACAATGGGCTCCTTAAGGAGGAACCATTGTAGTCCTAAGATCTGCTACATAATAAACACTATAAATATTTGCTAAGTGAATGAATTAATGAATGAACCTAAATATCAATGTATTTGACATTTAGGTTCATTCATTAATGAACCTAAATGTCAAACACATTTTTTTGACATTTTTCTATATATTAATCACACCATGTTGATGCTTTAGCTACATATCCAATCTCTAGCTCTATTGTGCTTATTTCTTTTTACTATTTTTACTCCCCCCTTAATTTTGCTTTGTGATTTTTTTCTTTTGTTTTTTTCGTTTTGTTTTTTTGCTGCTATTATAATTAAAAAAATTTTTGTGTGTCTGATTATGTACTTTGTTAGAAAATGTTTTTTAAACCATTATTTTAGATTAAGTTATACTTTAAAGGTCAAAGCAGAAGAGATACTAAATATTTAAATGTGAAATTAAGTTTTATAAATTTTAAAGCTTAACTTTTAGAATTAAACACCTGAGTTTGAGTTCTGGCTTCTTTCAGTACCTGGTTATATAACTCGAATATGTTTTATTCAGTTCAATCCAAATCAAATCAGTTCAACAAACATTTATTGAATGAATGTTATCAGCAAATTCTTTACTGAGTGGGGTAAAGCTTGAATAGGATGAGCTTAGATCTTTCCCTCATAGCAGTATCAGGGAAACATTCTTTAACCTCACTCTTCAAGAAATCTGTTCTCTCATACCTCCTGCTCTACCTTAATTCATGGGCTGGAAGCTTTACCTTGAGTATAGCACCGATGAGAAAGTAGGGCCTCGCTCACTGTTGCCCTGAGTCATGGGGATGGTAGATCTTTGCGAAAAGAGACAAACCAAGGAAATCTGGGATGTTGGCCTTGCCTCTTTGCTGAGTGTTCAGTTCCCAAATCAAAATGTCACTCAGGGACACCTACACCATTATCTCCACCCGCCCTGAGCACCAGAGGTGTACCTGAGAGATTTTGCAAAATAGATATCTGCAAATCCCTCCCCAAAGGAACAGACTTCATTTGCAACCAAGTTTGGAAAAGATTAGTCTATGGTCTTTCTAAACAAGAGTAAAAGTTGTGGGAAACGGCAACTGGGAGGCAATTGGTAGATTCACTGGAGATACGGTTTAAATTGTGGGCTGGCTAGTGTGCCAGACAGAAATGGAAAAAGAGACAGGTGGGAAGAACTACTTGGGCCAGAACAATTCTCAAACATGACCTTGGGGAAGACCTCAAATTTGATTGGACTGATCTTCGGAGTAATTTACACTCCAGGGTTTGGAGAAAACAGCAGAACAACAATCAGAACAGTTTAACAGCTGGATGTGTCCAGGATACTGTAATACCAGGGTGGCTATGAGAGCACCATAGGGCGTGGCTGCTAAAGAGCAACATCAGAGGCTTCTGAAGGTGTTGATGAGGTGGAGGGAGGGTAGAGGGCACTAAAAGTATCCATCCAGAACATTTTTATTGATTCACAAGTACTTTATTTATGCTTTTCAAGGGCACTACACCAAGTGAGAGATCACAGTTTCTAAACTGTTCTTCTCCAAACTCCAGACTTGGCTCACACCCATGAGGTGGAGTTTATATTATTTACATTTTAATGAAGTAGACACCATACTTTATTTTTATATATTTATTGTATGGTATCTTGTATGATTTATTTATTTATTATTATTATTTTTAAATTAGCAAATACCATTAACAAGCACTTGGAGGCAGGAAGAGAACCAGAGTTGCTAAAATATAATTTCTAAAATGTTCAGATTACAATATTCAACTGGTTTGAAGAAAAAATCAGAAGGGAATTAGAAAATCATTTGAAATAAATAGAAAGGAAAACATGACATGCCAAACATATGGGATGCAGCTAAGGCAGTGCTTCCAGAGGAATGGACAGCTACAAAGCTGTATTGATGGAGAGGAAAGGTCTCAACCTGACCTTCCACATTAAGAAAAAAGAAGAGCAAACTAAAATTAAAGACTCTGAAGGGGGGAAATAAGAAGAGTTAGAAAAGAAATTAGTGAAATAGAAATTATAAAAACAAAGAAAAATCCATGAAATCAAAAGCTCCTTCTTTGAAAAGTTCAATACAACTGAAAACACTTTCACTAGAGTGACCAAGAAAAAAATAGACAACTCAGATGACCACAATCAGAAATGACAGGGGGGACTTACTATCAACTTTACAGAAGTAAAGAAGATTCAAAGAATACTATGAAAAATTATATGCTAATAGACAACTTATATATAACACAAGTTCCAGAAAGCACAAACTACCAAAGCTGATACAAGAAGAAATAGCAACCTGAATACATTTATACCAAGTAAAGAGACCAAATTACTAATCAAAAACTATCCAAAAACTAAAGTCAGAGAGTAAAGGCCAGGATGGCTTCACAGGTGAGCTTTACCAAATCTTTAAAAAATAATTGTAGGTTTTTCTCAAATAGGATAAAAGGAAACACAGTCCAAATCATCTTATAAGATTGGTGTTACCCTGACACAAATTCACGTAAAAATGCCACAGAACAGAAAACTACAGACTAATACTTCTTACAAATATGAACACAAAAATAAATAAAATACTAGCAAATTGAATTCAGCAATACATTTTTAAAATTATCCACCATGACTAAGTGGGATATACCAGGAGTGCAAGATTTGTTTAATATTGAATAATCAATTAGGTATAAGATACTTTATCAATGAGACGCACAATGAATGTATACAGAAAAAGATAGTTTTAAAAAATCAATATTATTTATTGATAAAAGCGTTCAATAAAATATGTATATGAGAACTTCAATTATATAAAGGGCATCTATTAAAAACCCACAGCAAAGGTTATACATAATGGTGAAAGACTGGATGGTTTTCCCCTAAGATCAGGAGAAAGACAAGAATATTCCCTCTTGCCAAGTCTATTCTTCACTGTACTGGAAGCTTCTTGTAGGGCAATTTGGCATTAAAAAAAAAGAAAAGAATCCAGAATGGAAATAAATGTGACTCTATTGGGATATAGGGCCTTTAAAGAGGTGACTAAGTAAAAAATGAGGCCTTTCGGGTGGGCCCTAATCTTCTCTCCCCAGGAGAGAAAATCTGAATTTACAAACACTGGAGAGTCATCTAGAATTTTCCCCGAAACATGAACAACCTGAAATTTCCCCTACCCCCTGTTTACAAATTCAGGTGGTCTTGATGAAATCAGGGTGGAGAGCAGAAAGGCTTTTCCAAAATCATCATGCCTCTCTCTTCTTTTTACTTATCTAACGTGATTAGCAAACCTGGCCGTGAGGGGGGGCGTTGTGCAGAGGGAATTCAGCTGCTGCTCAGAATGGATCTATACCTTTCCAGGGGAGTGCAGCCCTTTTTAAGAAAGAGGCTGAATTTAGTTTTTTCCTCTCTTTACCCTGATTGCTGTGTGACCCTGCTCCTTTTTTTAAAGTAAGAGGGTCGCCGGCCAAAGCTGTAGAGCCCCGCGCCCTCCTGTTTCTTGCTGTGCTGTGCCATCCTGTTTGCTGCAGTGACGCTTCTTATAAAGGAAAGAGCAATGGGGAGCAGATGCAGCGCCATCCTGTGCCTCCCATGCCTAAGTGGCTGTTTTATGTTCTTTTGAAAACAAATATCACTGCATGCCTCATTTCTCAGTAGTGCAGATGAATCCTTACTTTTCACATTTTCCTAGACAGTCAATATCTTGGTTGGACTTAAACCCTAAAAGGTGCTATTTACATAGTTGAACATAGATTTTTCCTGCTTTGAATAACTTCGGGCTAATGTTTCTTAACCTATCCAACGATCAGAAGCTCTGGAGAAATGAACAAATTGAGTAGACCCATGATATAGGGATTTCTGAACTAACCTCAAAGAACAAAACATCTCTTGTGAATTCAATAGTGTTTTAATAATTTTATAATGTGTTCACCACATGTATATAAAAATTAAAACATATATGTAACACAGAACCTCTAGGCTATTTACAGACATGTTTAGTGCTCGCCTGAATGCACAGTAGTTTCAAAACAATTCTGTTGGTCTTACCTCTACTGCTTGGGCACCACTGCTCCGGATCATCTGACAGTGGGGCACAGCTCAGATGGATTTATACTATCTAATGGATATACTCTTCTTTCTTTTTTGGGTTCATGTAGTTGTATAGTCTATGCCGTGCTGAGTTTCTGTTTGCTTGGGGTACAAATACATCTGTGGAATTTGGACTGACTCATTTCCCTCATCCCTTGGTTCTGTGAGGTATACTGCATGGAGTCACAGAAGGAGAGCAAGTTTCTTGGGGTCAAATCCAGGTTGAGCTTCATATTTGTTAGTGTTGGTTCTCCATGACGCCAAGTCCCACAGGGGTACGGATGTCAGGTTTAGCTAATAAAAAAAAGAGATTATTGGGTTAAATGTGAATTTCATGATAAATAGCTTTGTGTTATGCACTATTTGGGATATGCATATCTGATATTCCTCCCTAGAATTGCTTAGTTCTCCAACTACTATGGTGAATATCACATAGAAAACATCTTAGCTGAAGGGAAATTGGAGATGACACAAGCAGAAATGGGTCTAAACTCAGAGCTCATAGGTTTCAGAACTGTTTTGCAGCTGATATGTTTTTCAAGATTAAAATACACGAGAATTCACTTTAAAGGGTTTAGCAAGGGGCAGCATCGAAGCCAAATTGCTATAAAAAATAGAAAAATAAAGAGACATGTAAGTGTTATAAGATCTTCCGTGGTGTTAGTAAACCATTTGATAAAACGTATTATATGTTGATTTTCTGTAATAAGCAGACTGCTCAAATCACAAGGAACAGATTCAGAAAACCTAGAAAAATAGTGGTGGGTTGTATATAGATTAGAAATAGAATAGGAAAGCCCTGAGGATCAGAGACAGCTCCAAAGAATGACAACTCTTATGGGATACGTTCTTGTGCATCTAGGTTTGGTCCTTGGACTAGCAACACTGACTTCATTTGGGAGCTTGTTGTAAATGCAAAACCTCAGGTCCCACCCTGATTCTACCAGATTCATATCTTCACTTTAAAAGATTCCCCAGGCTATAGGTATGACATTAATGTTAAGGAAAACCGAGATTAGGTATCCTCTGTCATAGCATCTCAGTTTTTGTTTATTTTTTCATACTACTGTATACTATCTCAATAGTATCTCCTTACTAATCAATCATGTCTCTATTCTTCAGTTCAGATTCCAGAGAAATGTCATCAGTTTACCTAATTACTATAACTATTGGGTAAGTCCTTCTGTATCAGGTCTTTCCATGAGTCATTTTCAGGTTTGCAGGAACAACCTTGAGTCAGGAACTCCTTGGTGCTCCAAGGAGTGACCACTCATGAAAGAAAAGAAAAGAAAGAAAGAAAGAAAGAAAGAAAGAAAGAAAGAAAGAAAGAAAGAAAGAAAGAACTGTATATTTAACTTCATAAGTTTATTAGTTATCTATTGATGTGTAACAAATTACCCAACAACTTAATAAATTTTGTTTTCAAGAAATTTTCCAATTTTGTGTAACTTGTTGAATTTATTGTTATAAAATATTTTATATTATTTGCTATTATCTTTATAATACCCACAGGATTTCTAGGGTTATTCTCTTCTATTATCATTATTTTGGGAACACAGTTATTCCCTAAACTTAACCTAAGTTCAAATACTCTCTTTATAGGCTACTGAGTGCTTTAGATATAATATTGAGGCTCAGTGTCCTCATGTGTTATATGAGATAATAATATCTAGATATCAGAGTTATTAAAATTATTAAATAGGGTGTATGTGAAACTATATTGTAGTAGCTGATTTATCTTTATAAACCTCTACCGGATTTTGGACTCAGTGGTGGACAAATTCTAAAATGGCCCTCAATTGTTTTTGGCCCTCAATTGTTTTTGTCTCCTGGGATTTTCACTTTATATAATCTTCACCCTTTGAATGTTGGCAAGACTCGTGACCTGCTTCTATCCAATAGAATGTGGCAAAGTGGTGGGTGTCACTTTTGTGATTAGGCTCTACAAAATTGTGACTTTTGCCTTGCCAGCTGTATCTCCCTCGCACTGGGTTTGATGAAATAAGCTACTATATTGTGAGTTTCCTTATGGAGACACCTATGTGACAATGAAGTGTGAATGGTGATTGCCAATAGCCAACAAGAAACTAAATCTCTCAGTTCTATAGCCTGTGTGAGGAACTGAGTTCTTTCCATGTCAGCATTAGGGGGTAACTGTGAGTCTTTGCCACCAAAGCTTTGAGCAGAGACCACAACCCTGACTTGGCATTAGCTTTCGGGTGATACTGTGAGGAGGCAGAGCACCAAGCAAAGCCATGTCCAGACTTCTTACCCACACCAACTAAGGTAATGACTATGTGTAGTTTTAAGGACCTAAGTTTGTGGAACTATTGTGACATAAAAATAGATAAATAATACAAACTTTAAGAAACCAGAGACCTTGGTATATTGCTCATTGCTATATGTGTTACATACAGCCCAATTTCTGGGTAAATGTTGACTCTCAATATTTATTGAATAAATAAATGAAACAGGTACACTCTTTTATCTATGGAAAGAACATTTGCAAATCATGTGAAGAGATGCCTGTATAAAGGAAATAAACTTAAAAGAGGCTCATGCTTTTCAACTTCTTGAATAAGCAGATGGACTCATTACTCCAAATGAATAACTTAAAATGTCAATTTTATGGGTCAAGTGATATGTCAAAGGATATGTCAGGATTTAGTTCTGTTTTAAACGCAAATGTTTAACAAGTGACTAGCATTGGTGTGAAGGAGAGGATACCACACTGTCAATGGGAGCTGGTATTTAGTGGTAATTAGAACAAAGTCCTTTGAAAGCCTTCACTCCAGTGCTTTGCAAAGCTGGTATATGTTAATTTCAGAGAAGCTGAAAACGGCCTCAGGGAATTATGATGGCCAGGCGAGGTCAGAAATTTGTCAGTTTTTACACCTTGAGCAGCAGAAAGAGAAACTTAATTCTCAAAATTAGACTTGTTGTAGGCATGTGGGTAATTAGCACTCAACCACAGGGCAAGAGAGAAAAGGTGACAATTAAAATCATCCCTATGGTAACTTCTTAATAGGTTCTTTATGGCAAGGAACTTAACAAGATTTTCTTCAGATTCCAATGACAATATTACCTACACCTGTAACTACCAGTCAATGAGTGCCAACCTATGCCTGCTCAAGTGTGCACAGGACTACACGGTACATTTCTTTTCAACCTCCTAGGAATCTATAATTATTTTAAAATAAAACGTTTTAAAAAAACTATTTTATCATTTATTTAAAAAATCTTTAAAGAAATTTTTTAAACCCCCCCAAATTTAGAGTTTATAAGTTTTTTCAAAGAACTATTTATTGTAACTGTGAATTAATGGATAGCTTGTCTCTGTTTCTTCTTAGAGTATCTACCCTCTTACACAGTGAAGGCTGAATTATGACCTGCAATCCCCTGCTCAGACCAGTAAGAATGGAAGTAGATTTTTGCTTAAAGCACATCAGTTTACTACTCTTGAAAACTTGAAATTGTGTCACAGAAATTCTGTTTGGCCCATGTTAGGTAAATCTGTGACTATGGAGCTCTGGGCCATGGCTGATCATAGCCCACCCAAGTAGTGACAGCCTGTGGAAATATTCCAGTAGTTACCAGTGGTCATTCACTGGCTGTCACACTTTGTTCTGGGATTGGTATATGCCCCTTAGGGGTTAAGGCAATATGTTTTTGTTTTCTATTACTTGACATAGAAAGGTTTTAAAGCACTTTTCTTTTTGTGTGGAATTCATTATCATTATATTTTCCTGAATCTCATAATTTTTTTTCTTACAGTTATAGGTTTTAATAATTTTGATATATCATACATTTTTGTACCTAATATATTCTGGAGAGGAAATAAACTCAGTACTCATGTGTGTCTCAGTGGGGTTGTCAATCATATCAATATTAAAAAGAGGGTAAATGTTTTTAAAATGCACGTAAGTTTTAATTCAGCATTGGATCCTACAGAATATCTTGCTAAGGACATGGAAGAAAATATTTAGTTTGAAGTATATTTTTTGTAGCACTGTTTCTAAATAGCCAATAAGCTAAATATCCAACATTAGGCTATTGGCTTATGTATATTAAACATGTATCAAGCAGTGGAATAAACTCAACAGATAATATTTACAGGGTATTTTTAAAGTGTGCATTACATCTATATAAATGAAAGCCTAGAGTGTAAATGAAGCACATGGGCTTTGACATCAGGCACACTTGGATTCAAGAGTTGGTTCTGTTTCTTTTTCAGATTAAGCTACTTAATTATACATTCATCATCCTGTATTATTCTTTTCACTGTTCCTATGGTGTGCACCATTAACTTAGTGGCTCCAAATAGCACAGATTTATTATCTCACAGTTTCTGTGGGTCAGGAGTCCATGCACAGCTTAGCTGAGTCTTTGTGCAGTGTCTCAGAAGGCTGTGAACTCACCTGAGTCTTGAGGTCCCCTTTTAAGCTCATTTGTAGTGGGCAGAATTCTGTTTCTAATGGTTGTAGGGCTGAGACTCGCCACAACTGGAGGCTTCCCATCAGTCCCTGCCATGGGACCCTCTCCACAACATGCTACTTTGCTTCCCCAAGGCCAACAAGAGAGTGTCTTAGTTGTATAGGTTGGGTTCCCCCAGGATAATCTACCTTTGATCAACTCAAAATCAACCGATTTTGAACTTTGGTTATATCTGCAAAATCCCCCTGCCTTTGCCACTTAAAGTACGCGAATCACAGGAGTAACATAACATCATGTTCCTGCTCACACCCAAGGGTAAGGGGTCGTAGAGACAGTATGAGTCATGGGGAATCATCTTAAAATTCTGCCCACCAAACACACTAATGCTTAATGTGTGTTTTTTTTGTAAAACTGAGTTAATAATTCACCAACTTAATTGGAATTATATAACAATTAGATAAGATAAAGAGTTTGAACTGCAAACCTCATGTCAAAAATATGATATTTGTGTTATGGTTATTATAATGAATAGTATTAGTAATATGGGTATTAAAAATTGGATTTATAAAATATGCTAAGGCAACATATCAAAATTCTACAGTGGCTTTTTCTGGTTGGAATGAGATCATGGATAATTACTATTTTCTGCTTATCTCTATTATTGTATTAATATTATTATATAGTCTTTTGCAATTTGCACAATAATTACTGACACTTACAAAGCATATAACATGTGCCAGGTCACTGTTATAAATTTGTTTTATAAAAGAACTCATTTAGTTCTCATGCAATCCTATGTGTTAGGTACTATTAATATCCTTAGTTTATAGTTGAAGAAACTGAGGCTAAAAGAGGTTATATAATAGGCTCAAGGTCACCTAGAAATTAAGTATCACAATCAAAGTAGTTATTTATGCAGACTGGCTTTTGGTACTACTCTATTTTGCCTTCCTGTGGACATTCGTTGTTTTAGCAATAATAAAAACAGTATAATTTACATTATTTAAATAAAAGATAAAGCTATAGCAACACAAGGGCAACTAGATCTTATTAACAATCAGAGAGCAAAACTGAGCTTGGAGTACTCTGACTCTTCCTCCAACCCCACTTTTTTTTTTTTTTTTTTTTTTAAATACAGTCTTTTAAAGTAGAGCTTCAAACACTTGGTGAGCCACTGCCGTGGACTAGGGACCTGCTGGAGACTGAACACACCTCAGACAGAAAGAGTGGAGGCTACTCCTGGGAGGGACCTGCACTTCCCCAGCAGCTCAGCGCTTGAAACGGCTTCATCTTTGTTCTGGGTTAGTTTGTCTCCTCTCCAAAGGCTGTCCTTTTCTTTTCTGTATTTTTTTTTTCTCCTTTGCAAGATCTTTTTGCACAGAACTCCCACACCAATGTGTTTCAGCTAAACAAACAAACAAAAAGCCACGAGAAAAATCAAACCTGTTCCCTTAGCAAATGGCTCCCACCCAGTCAGACTCCGGAATGGTCCAACTTGTTTGACTTGCTGCCGCATTTTCTGTCTAGGTGGCTTTTGGAGGATGCCTGAGTCAGGCAGCGCCTGCTGGCACATATTAGGACTCCTGCAAGGAGGCATGATTTACTCTCACCCCTTTTTGTGCATATTTAACATGTTAAGCAGCAAAACAGCTTTGGTCCTCTCCTCCAAATTGTGGTTCAGATGAATCCCCCTGACAACAGCTGCTCGGGGTTTGTGCGCCCTTAGTCACTCCTGTCAGAGACAGCCCAGCTTTTCCCTACAATTATGATTTTTTTTTTCCAACTGCTCCCTGCATTGTTTGCTGCCTGACCTTTCTTTTGTCCTTTGCAAGCACACATATTAAAATAAAAATACGAAGGCTGAGTGCCTCATTCTTGTGCCCGCAGGCAGAGCATGCTCTGATTTAGGGTTTTGTTGGACTGGGCTGGAATTTGGCGAGGGCGTAGGAGTGCATGGGGGCAGGGAAGGCGGGGGGGGGGGGGGGGGGAGGAGCAGAGACGACTCCCACTTTTCTTTCCTCTCTTTCATCCCCTTGTCTTTCTTCTTCTGTCTGTACCATGGCATATCCACAAAAGCAGAGTGGGTGCTCATTATTTGTTCACATGTTCATTCATTCACCAATATTGACTGTGCTAGGCAGGGGAGCTCAAAACAATGTGCAGATGATGGGGTAAAAAAAAAAAAAAAAGCATCAGAGTTAGAATCAGAAGATCTTCATTCTCCCTGGCACTTAAACTTAGTATTGGAAAAATCGGCAAGTTGTGGAATATTCAACCAATATTTCTTGATGATCTGTACCTCCCGGTCCCTGTGCCAAGTGCTGGGGACATATTAATGAATGATACAGAGCTAATCTCAGCTTCAGGGAGATTTTGGTCCCGGGAGGTATTTCATCTCTTGGATCCTTACCCAGATCAGTACACTTTGAGTTTATACCTTATTTTTTCTCCTAAACCCTTGATTATACAGTGGTGCCTAGGTTTTCGAATGTCTCGGTTGACAAGAATTTTAGTTTGCGAACTCCCTAAACCCCGAACGCTTCAGTTTTTGAACCCGCCTGGGGAGTCGAACACGCCACACGGCTTCCGCTGAGGGCAAGATCCTGAGGCCCAGCTGTCGGCTGTGTGTCCCTCGGTTTTCGAACGTTTCAGAACTCGAATGGTCTTCCGCATTTGAAAACCAAGGGATCACTATAGTTCTTTCTACTTAGAGGGCTCTATTCAAGGGCAGACCTGCTCATGCCAACAGCTCCCTGCAAAGACCTCCATTCACCGCTACCCATTACTGTCCTCCTGAATACCTGTTTTTATCTTAGGACACTGACGTCCACAGAGCAGGTGGGGTTTAGAGTAAAGCAACCTGATGCCCCCTGCAGTGTGGAATGTACAGCCCCTAACACCTGCACTACCTTTATTGTCAACCAAGAGCACAGCAAATCTCAAATTATTAGACTTTTAAGGACTGTGAAAATGAAAGTAGGGAATGTATAAGCCGTCGAAGGGAAAGTGATTTAGTTTAGGCTGCTAACATAAAAATCATTTATATGTGCCTTGGATCAAAGAATGTTTGATTTGTGAGGAAACGTTTAAAGTCATTTGTTTCCTCCTTTCTCCAGTAAGCTGAAGCACAGACTGTGGGTGAGCCAGGGAAGCAAGTGTGCGGATGATAAAAAACAAAACTGGCTGTGATTTATTGAGCACTTACTATATGGGTGTGTTAAAATGTTCTAGGCAGAATTTTGTCACTGAATTACCATACAGTTCTGTGAGTAATGGTGCAATCTTCACATTACAGGTGAGAACACTGAGGATCACAATGGCCGTGTGCATGTCTAACAGAGAGAGTGGCTACATGACCCAGTGAGCTTTCAAACCTATGGGTCTTCTTTGTTCCCTCTAAAAATATAAAAACACAGTTCCAATTGGGACTTACACTTCTGCCTTCCTTCTTTATCAGTGTGTCTGTCCACTATCCCATAGAGTTCACAGACTACTCCTCATTCGCCCAGGATTTTTTTATTCCTTTTATGTGTGCCCATCCATTTTCTAAGAGCCATTTTTTAAAAGGTACGAGCCTCTTTCTGTAGTAACATAGGATGTTTCAAGTAAAATGAAAGGTTAGAAGTAGTCATTGCAATTCTATACTTCTCTGTATTTGGTCTAGAAAACATTGGGATTAGGATTAAGTTAGGGCGGTTCTTAATATCAGTGGCTTAAACAAGGTAAAGTTTTATTTACTTTTTAAGTAAAAAAAGTCTAGAGATAGGCACTCTGATGCTGGTACGAGGTTTGCTTGCTTCACCTACAGTAGGTCCTGGGCTCTTCCTATCTGCTCTACCTTCCTTAGTGCATGGCTTCCTTCTTTACGGTCACTCATGTTTCCAAGATGTACAGTAGACCTCTGGCCATTGCTTCCACTGCCTGGCAGCAGGGATAAGGCATTGAGTTGAGTTCAGACTCTTTAAAAAAGTTTCCCACAGTCAATTATGAGTTCTGTTTCCAGCTCATTCCTAGTGATACTTAGAAAGCTGTGCAGGAAATGGAGCCTTAAACTGAAGAGTCCATATGCCTTCTCTCTTCCAATGAGGGGTTCTATTAGTCAGGAAGACAGTGTGCGTGTGTGTGTGTGTGTGTGTGTGTCTATGAAACATAGACAAATATTTTAGTTTAAAGTTCAAAGAATTATCAAAGGTAGCTGTGGACAGTGTTAGGCACATTAAGAGTGTTTTTTTAAAAAAATAATGTTTAAGAACCCCTGGATTTGCTGGGGAGGTTTCTTGGGTCTGGCGGTGAGGTTTTATGGAGGAATAACAGAGGAAGTAGTAGGGAGACGACCAGGCAGCACCTCCCTGGATCCTAGCTTAAATAAAGAAGGGGTCCTGCATTTACTGATTCATATAGCTGAGATAAGTTTGGTTTCCTTTGGGGGGGAAAAAAGAGATGCAGTTGCAATAATAATAAAAATAGTAATAATAATGGAAATGATTTGTATATAATTGCTTTTTCGTATTTTAGTTGAACGTGACTTACCAAACAAATCCATAACAGGTGTTAGGCTAAAGAGCCCAAGTCTCTTGATTATCAATTTAGTAGCCTTTCTACTGCATTTCATTAGAATTAACTGGAAGGATTCATATGCAAGTCCCCGAGCTTTGAAATTTGCGCTCTTTTGCTAGCTCATGCTCTATGGTCCTAATTGATTTATTGATTTACTCAATAAAGCAGATGCTGCACATAATGAGCAGTAACTACACACTCAAATGAAATCAGCACCGCTAATGGAGAAACCTTGCTCTAATTTAATACATTATACATATGCCCATGTACTAAAAATTATTCTTGTATTAATAAACTTTGTGAGGCATGTAGAAGGAAAAAAAAACCTCACTCGATTACCTTTAAGATTATTTGTATAAGACTTTTTTATACAAAACTTTTTAGGAGAATTTCATTTTGGTGATGATTCCAGGGTTTAGACATCCAGATAAATTGTTTTTTATTTATTAGTGTATTTTATTTTTATTTATTTATTTATTTTTATTATTTTTTAAAATTTATCTTTACTATTGAAAGTATCACAGATGCCTCTTTTTTTCCCCTCCCACCGATCCCCTCCACCCTGCATCTGCCCCAACCCCAGGCCTTCCAAATACTGTTGTTTGTGTCCATGGGTTATACATATAAGCATATAAATTATTTGATTACTCTCTCCCCACCCACTCCCCACCCCTGCTTTCCCTCTGAGATTCCTCAATCTGTTCCATACTTCTTTGTCTTTGGGTCTATTTTGTTCATCAGTTTACTTGTTCATTATATTCCAGATATGAGTGAGATCATATGGTGCTTGTCTTTCTCTGACTGGCTTATTTCACTTAGCATAATACTCTTCAGGTCTATCCATGCTATTCCAAAGGCTAAGAGGTCCTTCTTTTTTACAACTGCATAGTATTCCTTAGTATAAATGTACCACAACTCTTTTATCCACTCTTCTACTAATGGGCACTTGGGCTATTTCCAGATCTTAGTTATTGTATTACCTTCATTTTTACAATAAGGATACTTATGCTTGAAACAACTCACTAATGGTCACACACTTTGTTGCTAGAAAGCAGTGGATTCAGGAAAGAAGATCACTGGTGTCTATAAACTCATCTTCACTCTGGAAACACACAGTGGGGGTGTTTTTTGGTGTCACATATGGTCCTCTCTGCTGATGTGCTCTGATCTGCCATTCCATTTTCAGAAATACACACATGTTTGTACCCACACAGAAAAACACTGGGGATTTCAGTTCATCTGTTCTACTCCAAGTACCTTGTCTTGGAGTACTTGGCTATCTTTCCCAGGTCAGCCTCTGCAGTGGGTCCATCCCCCTGCCCCAAGGCTCGAATGTGCTCATATCTGCCCAATTGGAGTTCTCCTCCTTCAGCCATGCTCATGGCTGAGCTCAATCTAGTCTACATAGAGAGGCATCATGGTGAACGAGGGCATGTGGTTTTCCCTGAATGAAATTAAAGACATCTTAGCGTGTTTTGGTGGTGTTTTAAGCACAGCGGGGAAAGAGAACAGCCCTCAGTGATTAAGCTTTCACCCTGGATAAGACTTATCTGAAATGACCTCTTAATTCTAGGAAAAAAATTCTCTACCTGGTTCAACTACTTTCTCCAGGTTGGGCCTACTCTCCTTGTTCTGTCTCTGTTTTGGCATTAGGTGGAGTCCCCTGACCGCCAGTAGAAGACACACCATATTCCCAGTGTGGAGGCTGAAGATTCCATATGATTATTATGCTCATTCAATTTGGGGAGCCACTGCCTAGCCCTACTTGAAGGATCTTTCTATTTTGCCCAAGAATGTTTTATTTCAGTTATTGAGTAAGGCAAGCATGCTGTTACTGTGGACCATACATTCCGCCTGCATGTCTATAGACGGGTATAAAGGTGATTTGTAGTCAATGTAGGTTGGTTTTAAATCTGGAAATAAAGGTTCTACACGAATGCAATGTAGCTGAAGTAATACTGTATATGAGGTTTCAAGGAAAATTTTGGTCCCTGAGCAGGTGGTTTCTACTTTTGTTAACTTGAGAAGTTTAGTCAACAACATATTGAGGGTTTATGGTATGGAGGAACAAAGCAGAAATAAAATGCTCTGTTCCATTAAAGATTAGTTTACCATCAGCTGGAGGGTTCAAGAAAGGAAAAAACACACAATACCATGACATAAAAAAGTTTAGATAACAGAAGCAGGCAAACCAAGTACACTGCAGATGGGATAGGCAGGTAATGTATGCAAATGTGTATATGAATATTCCGGTATGTTTGCTAGGTGCAGTTATTTACTATTTCTCCTAAGGCTTCCACTTCCTATGAAGGCCAAAAACTTTCAGTTCAGAGATGTAATCATCCTTATCTAAGTCATCTTTGATTCAAGATGAAACTAGCTTAACTGTCAATACTTGGCTATTATCTCTCTTACAAAGAACCAATTATTTTAGTAATGTGTAAATGTTCCTATCAATTTCTGGATTCCCCAAATACAAAGATCACAAAAACAATGACAATATTTTTTCAAAATGTGTGTCCTTTCACTATGTAAAAATACTTGAGCAAAAGAAAATGATTAAAGCCATCGAATAGGGTTTCTTTTTTTTAACCTTAGAAATTATTTTTCCAAAGATAAAGAAGTAATACAAACAGATTAAACTCTGTTCCTTTAATAATTTGCTTTTGATTTATTTTTGTTTTTTAAAGTAGGTTTTTTATCTGTCAGACAATTCTGTTGTCTACCTTACATATTTCGGTTCCATTTATATCTAGGCATAATATTAGATTACAGTATGTGAGAATAAAAAAGTGCATTGTGTTTCATTTGTGAAGGTTATGAGAGTATGTTTTTGTTTTTTATTGCTGTCATAACAAATTATCGCAACTGTGGTAGGTTAAACGATGCAAATTAATTATCTTATACTTTTATAGGCCAAAAGTCTGACGTGGGTCTTCCTGGGCTAAAATCAAGTTGTCAGCAGGGCTGTGCTCCTTTCCAGAGGCTTTTGTGGAGAGTATTTCCCTGACTTTTCTGGCTCTGAGAGGCCGCCCCCATTCCTGGGCTCACAGCAGCCTTCCTCTAGCCTCAAAGGCAGCTGGAGTAGGTTGAATCCTTCTTGTTCTGCCATCTCTCTGATTGTGTGCAGCCAGGAAGGGTCTCTGCTTTTAAGGACTTAGTAATTTAAGTTGGCCCCCCCTAAATATTACAGAATAATCTCTTCAGGTCTGAGTGTTCAACCTTGATTATATCTGCAAAGTCTCTTTGGCCTTGGAAGGCAACATATGCACTGGTTCTGAGCATTAATCTGTGGACATCTCTGGGGTCCATTATTCTGCCTACCACTGGGGTAATGTTAAGAGGAGAAAGGGAAATAGAGACTAAACTACAGGATGTGTCCTTTCTTTATTAAACAAGTGGAAATGCATAAAACAGAATTTTCTCTTAGAAGACAATGATAGACAGTGTGTAATGAATGCTATGGGTGTATTAGGGAAGACCTTTTACAGAATCAATAAATCTTTAAGGCACTCTCTGATACACTTGAGCCACAGGACTTTTGTATTTTGTTTTCCCTTGAAATCATAAGCTATGCTCATAGCTTATCAATTATAATTCAGGAATTTTACCCAACAGTCACTGTAGGATTTTTCATAGGGACATTGGTCCAATTTACCATGATAATCCAAAAAGTAGGCAAGAAAGATATACAGATGGCAAGTGAGCATATGAAAAGATGCTCCACATCATACGTGATAAGGGGAATGCAAATTTTTCAAAATGAGATATTACTAGACACTTATTAGAATGGTCACAATCGTGTAGCAACAGAAACTCATATACTGCTGGTGGGAGTGCAAAACAGTACAACCATTTTAGAAGAGAGTTTGCAGTTTCTTATAAATATAAGCATGCTCTTAGCATATGATCCATCAATTATGCTTCTTGGTATTTACTCAAAGAAGTTAAAAACCTATGTCCACACAAAAACCTGCACGTAGAGGTTTATGGTTTATAGCAGCTTCATTCATAACTGGCAAAGTTTGGAAGCAACCAAGATATCCTTCAGTAGATAAAATGATGGTCCATTCAGACAAAGGAATATTATTCAGTGCTAAAGAGAAATGAGCTCTCAAGCCCTGAAAAGACATAGAAGAATCTGAAATGTATACTACAAAGTGAAAGACATCAAACTAAAAAGGCTACACACAGTGTAAGTCCAACTACATGACATTCTGTTTTTAAAACATCTAAAAGCCAACCACTGAATGCACACCGACCTGTTATTCATGCATGCTGTCTTAAGGGGCTGGTGTCTCCTCGCTACCCTGCACTCTAAACGGCCTTTGCTGGAAATGCAGGGACTTCCCTCAGATTGTTATCCATATAAAAGCATCACTGTGTTTACCGCTGTAGGAAATCTTATTTTTCATGTGAGTTTCTCACTCTCCTTTAAGCAGCTTTTTGGATAATTTGAAATGTTTTGCTCAGCACTGACTAGCGTGAGATTTTGAATGCCTTTTCTCAAGAGAAGTCATCAAACATCGCTGAAGACAAATTTTTCTGAATAGGTAAATACTTATTAAGTCATTTCCACTCATGTTTTAGTCCTGCTTGTAAACTGGTGATCACAGAGGAGAGAAAGAGCAAAGACAGTTAAGAGTAAAAAAAAGAGAATATATTCATGCTACATAAAGAAGTGAGGTGGGAATGTGAAGAGAGGGGAGCAGATGAAAAGGAAGGGGAAAAAAATCAGGTGATTGAAGTAGAAGCTTTGAATGAAGAGAGTCAAAGAATGCTGAAGCCATTTTCTTAACTTTTTAAAAAAGATTATTTTTGGGAAAGAGACATTTCCAGCATTAATATTCTGATAAATGCCCCATCACATTGTCATGAAAGCACACATTTGAAATACTTTGAAGGGCCCTTTGTCATTTTAAACTTTCACAATATAAAGACAACATAGTTTATAAAAGCAATTTTTAGGAAGGACTAAGAAGCAGGTGTTACATTCTGAATTAAGGACCTTGGTCTTAAT
The DNA here is from genome assembly GCF_054644295.1 of Miniopterus natalensis. Classification (NCBI taxonomy): domain Eukaryota; kingdom Metazoa; phylum Chordata; class Mammalia; order Chiroptera; family Miniopteridae; genus Miniopterus; species Miniopterus natalensis. The sequence continues at coordinate 63,147,370 of NC_142091.1, read as the reverse complement.
TTGAAGTTTGGCCACGCAGAGGGCATGCCTCCTCTTTTAACATGGAAATGTTGTTGCTTTCTGAAGGTTATTGTATCTCATGTAAAAGTTTGAAATACAGAGCAGAGGCTAGACTGGTAAAACATGAATAAAAGAAATATGAGGGGTGATGTTCATGAAAGAGACGCTCACTTGGAAATTACCATATTAGGAATAATCAATACATACGTTGTTATAAACATTGCAACCTAACATCTGTTTTTCTTGGCAAACTTTTGCTTTCCCAGTTGTTAAGCTTGCATTGCTCCAATGTACTACGTTAGTAGTTATAAGATATAACCGGTGCTAAGTTTTCAGGAATACTGCTCATGTTGCATGACTCACACTTCCAAGGTCATGGATAAGTTGAAAGGAGGGCAAGTCTTCTAAAAACCTGTTACCGGAACCCCAGCATTCCTTGGGTCCCCACTCCTGCGAGCACTGGCGCAAAGAAATGCAAGAGCAGCAGTTAGCAGTGCGGAAAGAGAACATAGTCTAATATTGAACTAGCCCATCCAGCGATAGGGTGCTAATGCTAAAGACCTGGCTCTCTGATGGCTTGTTGGTTGCAGATTATATAGGGCAAAATCTCAAGACATCCTGGGCTAAGGGTTTGGGTCATGGTGCTGGAGGCCGATTGGTTAGAGGTGAGGTAATGGTGATGAATCATTTCCTCAGGTCTTGAGGACAGCTCTGAGGCCTTTTCTGGTCCTTCTGTCCAGTCTCATGCAAAACTAGCCAAGGGGTCATTGCATTTTAGGGCTCAGGAGCTGAAACATAACTTAGGTCAAGATGTGATCTTTAGCCTGCCAGAAGTCCAGATCACGTGACCTATTGTCTTCTGCTGATTACTCAGGGTAAAGGCTGGGTCTCTGAGAGGTAGGGAGAGAGAGCTAATGAAAGAGCAAGAGAGAGCTTCATGGCAGCCATACAAACTCAGAGATCTGAAGTAACCACATAGCATGGTCTGAAACAAAAACTCCTAACTAAAAGTGAGTCACAGCAATAGTCACGTCCTAGGCAAGTATTTTCCCTAAGGTCAATCTTTACCATAAATGAGCCTGTTTATTGTCTTTTTGGCATCTAGGATAATGTACCTTTGGAGTGTTAGGGAAATTTCCTTTTTTCCAGACCCCTCAGGGCACAATCTCCCATTAGAGCACCAGGCCACAGAGCTCCTCATTGTTTTTTTTTGTTTCCCACATACCATCTCTATGTGCTACAAATGCTAATTGTTAACTACCCTGTACCTGCCCATGTAAAAGAAGTATGTGTCTCTTCATTTTACTTTTTATCCAATCCCAGAGTTTCTGATTTGTAGCTGGTTGGTCAGAAGAACAAGTAACAATCTAGGCTTTCACTACCATCTGAGAGGGTGTAAAGGGCAATCTTGCAGGACTGAGTTCATAGCCTATGGAGTCTGATGCTAGCTCCTGAAAGATAGTGTCAGAATTGAGTTATATTGTAGGACACCCAGCTGGTGTCTGGAGAATTGTTAATGCTATAGGATTCTGCCCCTTCCCCCAAACACACAGGTATTGAAATTGGGTCCAGGAACCCAAAAGACTATCTGATCCTTAGGCTCTGCTAAACTTGACCTGATGATACACGTTTAACTCCACTGATGATTCCATGCAAATTGGTGTTTATCTAAGATGTGGATTTCGCCAGGTGCCCAACACTGACAATGAAACTTAGGGCCCTGATTTAATATAGGATTTTTATTTCATATGTAGCCCCAGTATGCCATTCAGTTTCCTCACAGCATGCCCAGTAGGCCTTAGCCCTTTCCCTTAGTCATTACCCCCAGATGCAGCCAGAAACAATAGCTGTAAAGCTAAGGATAGATAACATCTTGACGCAAGTTCAGTTTCATCTCCTAAACCCTAAGGTAGAATGACCTGTCTACTTTTCCATGAAACCAGACAGAGACACACCGGAACAGCCTTCAGAGCTGTGCTCAACACTTGAAGAAGAGATTTATTACCTTTACCTCACCTCCCACCAATCTGTAACCTACAAGCCATTGCAGAGTTTGAACTCAGTTTTTCCAAGTCATTTATTTGAATGAAGTGATGCCATGTGTTTTAAAAAGGAATAAAAAATTGTATTCAAAATCTGTTTCCCCTTTTATTACTTGTATTTTATTATCTTTTCCCTTATTGTACAAGGAAAAATATTTTTATATACATCATGATTATGTTTTTGAAAGAGATAAAATTGACGGAGAAAAAAATGCTTCCTTTATTCATGGAGAAAACCATTGTATGAGCAGTAAAAGTTTCTGTTTTGCTTCCACAGCACTCAGCCAAGATTGCTTAAACCTCCTTAAGGAAAGCTTGATTGGGCATTAAAGGAAGAATCAGACGTGAGCCTTATTTCATTTCCTACTCACTGTGAGGTCCTGCAACCCTAGAGTAGCCAGGAGACCTTGCATGAATGATTCAGGCCACATCAGTGACCTAATGTCTGTTTAGAGGTTGTATTTCTGGTTGCTATTTACCAAGGTGACCTCCTGCAAAGAGACCTTGAGGAGGGTGACTCCTCTTTCATCAAAAACCTCCCACTAAATCCCCTCTGACATTAAAAATGCTGTGTCCTACCGTTGGTGAGTTTTCAAAACTGCAGACCCGGCATCTCCTAGCGAAGCTATGCCCCTATCTGTAGTAAAAAAAAAAAACAATCCAACTGTATTTTCCAAGTGTGAAGTTGAGAATTATTTCTGGGCTTGGTGTATGAATCACGTTTTATAAGTACAGTCTACATAGTCTTGCTGAGCTTTTCCTTGCCATTCGGTACTTGAACCTCCTGTAATAAAGCTTGAAATGTTTTGCTTCTTAGCGGGAAACGATTTATTCAATGATGTTACAGCCATTCCTAATTTAAGCGAGGATGGTATTGAAGTTGCTTGTGGGATGGTCTCAATTTTGCAGCACCAGTGTCCTTATTAGAGTTCTTCATGGACAAATCAAAAATCTAAAAAATAATCTGCTTTCACCCATTAAAGATTTTTCTCCTTATATTCATACATCTGTGATGATGGCAAAACTCCCCCCTCACTGCCCACCCCCCAAAGGTATGGATTTGGATAATACAGTTACCACTTAAGCTATGCACTGTTCATCCAGAAGATGAGATTCAGTTTGAAGGGTGTTCTGAACACACTCAACACTCAGAGCAAGCCCTCGTTCAGATCCTCCCCCTCCCCTCGAGCCACTGCGTACACCACCTGACTGTGCTATCAGCAGTCTTACATTTCAGTTATTGTTGCTGTTGTTCTAATTCTTCTTTGCATCCAGGCAACCCATCTCTATTCTTAACTTGCCTCCCGGAAGGCTTATCTCAAGAAAATAGGACACCGCAGAACACTGTGCAAAGCAATTTTCCTAAAAATCCTACATCCCTTCAAAGGCTTTCTCTGTTCTCACGAAGGTTTTAATTGACACACACATTTAGAAATTCAAATTATTGATTTTCAGCAGTCCTCACTTATACCGACTGCCCACTTAAGCCTCTCTCAACATTAAAATTCCAAGGAAGGACTTTACGTTTATGACAATTATAACACATTTCATATTACCGATAATATTAGTAGGTATGACTGTTTTGGCATGACTCTCACTGCAGATTTTTACTGGGTGAGCTAGTAGAGGTGAGAGAGTTTCTTGTTAACCACAGAAACTCTGTAAATAGAATCTTTTCTGGAACAACTGTGATGTGTGAAATTAGCTTTGTTTAAAATTCACATCCAAATACCATGTGAGTCTACTTATCATGTTATCTCCTTTTTCCACATCTAAAAAATCATAAAACAACTCTAAAGCAGTCATTCTCTTTATCTTCATTTTACAATCAACTACTTATGTTTGCATTAGCAAGCGAAACGATCACCATATTGTAGAAATAGAAGCATTTACAATGAAAATATCTGCAGGCCAACTATTCACAACTGAAGTATTTATGAAAACAGCTAAAACCTATGAGAGATCAAAGTTTTCACTCTGGGAAATCATCCCTAGTTTTATTTTTCGATTTACTCTGCTGCCTACTGTTATGTAAGAAAAACAAACCAACCAACCTGATTCTTAGTGGCGCAAAAGAATCACTCTATTTCCTTCATCATTTTTAGGGTAGGGAACTTCAGAAGGATTCTCTGGTTAGGAGTGGAGGTGCCACTTCGAGGGTGGCTTCCCCGCCGCGTGGTGCCTCTTTAGCCTCTTTGGCCTCTCCTTCCCCCCAGGAGGCATTGCATCCCCCAGGTGTCTCTTCATGGTGTGTATGTCTCTTCTCATAGTGAGGAGCCCTCAAAACAGGCTTCGTACTTGGTATCTAGTTTCCAAGAGCAAGTGTTGCTAAAAACAGAAAGTAGGAGCTGTCAAAGCTCAGTCCTGAAAATTTGCAGAGTATCACTTCCAACTTCCTCTGTTTGAACAGACGGAAAGCCCTCACAGAGGTCACAGGGTAGAAAATCAGGCCCACCTCTCATGGGACAAAGGCCAGGTGCTGTGGTTGTTGTGTCTCCCATAGCAACGGATGTCTCACATTAGTCTTTATTGTCCTGAAGAATGATTCTAAATGAGACCTGATGAATTGTACTTACTGTTGGAAACCTTTTCTTACAATCGTCACCTTGGAAAAAGGACCGCACCAAAAGCTTCCAGGGCTGTCAGCTTTGACAAAGACAAAATTATGAATATTCTCAACATAAGTGTCTCGAAAAATGCAGTCCTCCTCTTTCCTCCAGGGTATATATTATAGACAGTTTGCCAGTGGCTGAACTCTTTCTCTCTGCCCTCCCCCCTTGCTTTTATGTCATTTTTTCCTTTCTACATAATTGCCCAGAAGAGAAGCAGTCTGCAATTCTATTCTCAGTCAACTGCCAAAGTCCATCAGATACGGAACCCTCTCTCCAAAGTTCCTTACTAGGATGGCATTGATTCCCCGTGATTCCAGGGCTGCCCACGTATCCAGCCCAGAGGGCAATGCCAGTCTCCCTTTTTGATGAGTACTTGTCATGAAATGGGAGAAACCCTCTTGCTTTCTCTTCAACGTGGAAAGAGGGAAGTGTTTTGACACACGTGTGCCTGACATCATAACTCAGCTTTTCCTTCTCCAATTAATCCCTCTTTTAAATAGAGTCTGGCAGTGGGTAATGAAACTTTGGATTGCAAGATATTATCTAACATATCTTTATAATATAGAGATGTGTCTATACTGTCTACTTTTCTTACTTTGGAACTTCAGTAAGATCCTGTTATATCAGCCTGGACCTCAAAGCAATTTGGTTTAAATATTCAGACTATATCAAGATGGGATTTAGAACCATCGTAAAGGCCAAAATCACCTAGAAAAGTAATGTACAGAGAACAGAAGAAAGAAAGGCCTATGAGCACGTACTGGGAAGTACCAGCATGCGTATTTCTAGTGGGGAAGGATAGGAGATTTGAAAGGAAACCAATCGTGACTGTAGTTACAAGAAAACATTCAGGTGGGTGTGGCATCATGGGGACTGTAATGACTAGGGTTCTCAGTTGAAGATAAATAAATTTCCTCTGGATTGTCTAAGCCAAAGGGAGTTTATTACAAATATCATGTGGTTTATAGTATCTTTGGGATGATAACAGAATCGAGCTTAGATGTATAGCATCCCTAACAAGATTAACCGGAGAAAAATGCCCAGACTCAACTATGGTCATTGCACTAAATAAGGCATCTATGGCACTAGGGTGAGGGAACCAAAAGCTCCACTACACTCACCCAGAAGCAGCAGATGTACCTGCCGCCACACATGCCTGTATATGCAATATTCCCACCTTCACACCTGACCTTGAAAGCCTAGAGGTTATGGGTAAAATGAAGAGCCATTTTGTTTTATTGGAGGGAACAGAAACTACCCTGCAGCTTGTCAAGAGGTAAATGGGTAATCTCTTGAACAAAAACTAACAAACAAAATAGAAACAGGCTCATAGATACAGAGAACAGACTGGCAAGAGAGAGAGAATTTTCTGAGGGAATGCCTGTGAAGGGTGAGAGGAGAGAAGGCAATTAATAGGCAGGGGAGAATCTTCAGACCTCCGTGCGGGCCCAGCCTGTGAAATAGGTGAGAGAAAGAGGGACGTTCTTGTTGAAAGAGCCTCAGACAGTAGCACAGCCGAGAAAATGTTGGACATAACAACAGGGAGACCAGAAGTAAAGCTTGCACATTAGAGGAGTCCTGTCTTAAGCAGAAATAGTGCATACTAGACACTGTCATTCTTGGTTAATGGCTGAAAATATCGTCTCAGTGCATGGAAAGCCAAGGAGTGTCAGCCTCCAGCTAAAGTCCTTGCAGGAGCCTGGCTTGAAGAGACCTTAGTACCTCCATGACTGTCACATCTAAATATTCAGTTCAGTGCCCTCGGACTGAATAGTTTCAGGGAAGCTTCTATTGGAAATGTTCCCTGAGATAGTACATTTTTCTTCCTAGAATAAATCATATCATAAACTTTTAAAAGTGTCTATTAGACTTCCATTTTAGTAGAAAGGGCAGGAAAGAAGTATTCAAAAGCAAGTAATATAGTTATGCAATGTGATAAGCTCTACGAAGTTTCATTATGATGTCTTTGAAAAAAAGAGATGAAGATAAATGACTGTTGTAGTGTAAATTGATTAATTTACAACTTTTTGAATAGTTTTGACCCCAAAATATTGAATTATTGATCGATGTTAGCACACAGAAAACTTTAAATGACAATGAAGGCCTCATCTTTAACTGTATCCCACTCAACTTTTATTTTTTTAATCAATGACTTGGACATATGAAAAGACATCAGCAGGTGGTGGGAAGCTGATGGGGTAACAAATGTTTTGCTTGTAAGAGATAAAAGAATCAGAATCTCAAATGATCTCAAGTGCCTGGTATGGCAAACCAGTAGAATTTAAATAGAAAAAAGATTTATGTTTCAGTTCCAACATTGTAAGTGCAAGATGCTGGGAATCATTCTGTTTTTGTTGTGTCCAGAAAAAGTGCTGGCGCCACTACATTCAGACTTAGATGCTTCATTTAAAAAGATTATTGACACTTGGGGGACAAAAAACAGAACAGGCAGATGACGTAAAGCTATGTCACATACTTAAAGACAGTCAATAAAAGTTGGCATCTCATTGGTCTTAGAATTAAATCATACTCTTGTGAGCATGTGTCACAAGACCATCTATCTGCTTTTCAAACACCTTCCTGCCTCCTGGACGTTAAACTTCCTCTTTTCTCTCCCCCTGAACATTCTACTTCTCCTACCTCTGACATCAGTCCAGCCAGTCGCCTCAGTGCTCCTGAGGAGGTGCAAAGGTACATGTAAGCACATCCGTGCATGCATGCAAGAAGACACACACACACACACACACACACTCTTGTGTTAAGACTTGCTTCTTGACATCTAACATGGAACCTGTCCCATATCGGCCATCCAGGAAGTGCTTCTTGAAGAACTGATTTGAGGAATATACACATATTTTAAGGAGGAATGTTTTAACCTGACAGAAAGAAGACTATTGGGGGAGGAACATAGGAAATAAATAATTGTCTAAAGTATTTGGAAGGGCTTTTTCTAGAGGATGTATTAAGTTGTTTGAGATAGCAAGTGGCAGAACTGAAGGCAGTTTAAAGCTACTGGGTTAGAGTTTAGCTCAACAATTGACAAAGCTTTCTAAGACAAATAATTATCTAAAGAACAGACTACTTTTTTGAAATAGTGAATTGTTTGTCACCTAAAATGTTCAGAAAACTTTTTAAAATTTTTATTTCTTAGGAACACTTTCTTTTCAAATGATAACATCTCTGAAATCAGAAAGTCTCTTTGATGTAATATTTTCTTAAAATTACTATTATTTGTAATTTTCCATGCACTCCTGATCATCAGAAATTGTCAGCATTAAAGTTGAAGAAAGTTGTCATTTGACTGAAAGATAACCCTGAGTGTTACCATCCAGGAATCAAAAGGCTATGGGAAGAGGAGTGTTGAAGTTGATTAGATGTTTAGTAACATTCCCGAAATAGGCTAAATAATGTTACCTTGCCAATGTTGTTGATAACACTAAGGATGATCAGGTGCAGAAGAAAAAAAGTATTTTTGACTCTTGAGTTGGTCAACTCAAAATAATAAGATTTGGGGAGTGTAGAAATTTTAGAATTTATTAACCAAATTATTTAGCTATTATTTTTCTTTTGATGTATGCACAAAAGTAATGTATGAAAAAAATGCATGCCCAATTAAGTCTAAAGGAAGGCTTTAATAAGTGTACAACTTAAATGCTGAGAAATCACTGTGTTGTAGATTAATCGGCAGGGTTTTTTTCCCTTTTGAATGGTATATAAACTAACATATATCTAGCAATCAATTTTATCTTATATTCTGTAAAGTATAATTTAGAATCTAGATTATGCTAACTTTTAAAGAGGGTGTTGAAGAGTATACACTGGAATTATAAGAATAATTGAAACCTAACATATTTAATTGTATTTTCATGTTAAATTTCATTTGCTTAGTGTTTTGAGTTAAACTGTGACCTACCAAAAACTGTTTAAGTCCCACCCCCTGTACCTGTTAATATAACCTTATATGGAAGTGGAGTATTTGCAGATATAATCAAGTTAAGACAATGTTATACTGAACTATATATAGTGTGTCCTAATACAATGTGACTGGTGGCCTCATAAGAAGAAAAAAGAGAGCTACAGGCAAGAGGACACCATGTGAAGACACAGAGATACAGAGGGAAGTGGTCCAGGTAAAGTTGGAGGCTGAGATTAGAGTTATGATGCAAAAGCCAGGAGCCACCTGGAGCCACCAGAAGCTAGAAGACACAGGAAGGATCCTCCCCTCGAAGCTTCGGAGGAAGCACGGCCCTGCCAAAACTTTTATTTTGGACTTCTACCCTCAAGAACTATGAAACTATGATTCTATTGTTTTAAAATATGTATTAGTGTCCTCGAGTTGCCTTTAAAAAATATTACAAATTGATGGCTTAAAACAACAGAACTTTATCTTCTCAGTTTTGAAGGCTAGAAGTCTGAAATCAATGTGTTGGAAAGACTGTGACTGCTCAATGGCTCTAGAGAGTCTATTCAGAGCCTTTCTCTTAGCTTTGGTGTCTCCAGTAATCTGATGGCTCTCCTTAGTTTGTAACCCCCTAACTCCAATCTCTGCCTCCATCATCACATTCCTCCTTCCCCCTGTGTCTTGATATCTTCTAAAGGGACACCAATCATATTTGATTAAGGGCTCAGACTATTCTAGTATGACCTCATCTTAACTAATGTACATAGTCATGCACAACCACCCTACTTCCAAGTAAGATAATTTTCTGAGGTACAGGGGCTGGAACTTTAATATATCTTTTTGCAGGACACAATACAACCCATAACATTTAGTAAGTCTGTGAAAATTGTTATTTTCTATATTGATTAGCTAAAAATCTCAGAAGCATATTTTTAGTTTCCATAATATTGAAAACATGGTTTCTTGTACATACCTTTCATTCCATGTTGTTAGACAAAATGTTAATTTCTGGTTACAAAGTATCTACATCATGTATTTTGAGTCTTAAACACTCATAAATCTAGAAAATATTATTTCCCCAGAGATAATGTCACCTCAATTTTATTGTATTGCATGTTTCACTGTCCTGACAAAAATTAATAAAGACTGTTTCTAGGACACTGAAATTTTAATATTTGAGTTAATTATTATTAATGAAAACTAGTCATATTTTCTTGTCTATTATTTTAAGCATTAATTTTTTAAAAAATATATCTTTATTGATTTCAGAGAGAGGAAAGGAGAGGGAGAGAGAGAGACAGGAACATCAATGATGAGAGAGTCATTGATCGAGCCCACGACCTGGGCATGTGCCTTGACAGGGAATTGAACCCCGATCGCCTGTATTCTAGGTCTACGCTCAACCGCTGAGTCACGCTCTGCCGGGCTAAGTATTAAAATTTTAAAATAGATAATTCAAAAACATATGACAGCTATACAATTTTTTTTAAATAATCATATTCTAACTTAGTAACAATAAGCTGCCAACTTGCTTTGGTTATCAATATTCCTTTGCTTGAACCAACCATTTTCAAAGGTAAGTTGCCCAGCTGGTGTTCACTTATATTTCCAGTTATAACAATCTAAACACCTAGATCTCATATTTGTAATGTTACTTTCTTCCCTAAGTTAAGTGGTTTAATTTTCCTACATGGTCCTCGTAAATGCCAAGGCTTATCTAATGAAATATATAAATCTTTCCTAGAGCGATTTGGCAATTTAATTGAAAATGTGTTGCATGTGTGTAAAAAAGCCACTTTCATTCACTGATTCTACCCATAGTACTAATGAAAAAGAAGATTTTATTCAAAAGTAAATTTAGAGTAATTTTATTTTCATGGGCAGAGCACCACCAATCCCCTTTCCAGTAGACCTGTGACAACTCAAAATTTACTACCATCTAATTGGAACACGCCATCTGTTAACTAGAAATAAAGCGCCTTGTGTCACATGGAATGAGGAAAAGCCACTGGTGTAATCCATAGCCACATAGAAGCCTCCTAGGTTTTAGGCCTATTTCTTACTTCCTTTAAGGTCAAATTCCTCTCCTACTATAGGAAAAAATAAAATAGATGGTTCCTTTCCATGAAAAATGAGACAAGAGCTGGTATGGGAGACGCACAACCCTTTTCAAGAAAGATTGACCTATGATAAAAGAATCCTGAAAGATTTATCCAAGGGATGTGTGACTCCGTGGTCCTGGGGAGAGAGAAGCATGTAGTTATTATATCTCTCAGCTCCTGCAGAGTGGGAAAACCTTTCAATGACCTGAAAAGAGAAGTGACAGCACTTTCTCTGATTTCCTGTGGTGAAGACTAAGGGCCTAAAATGATTCCACTTAGGGGTCTAGGACTTCAGCAGCTCCCATGTGCCTCTATTAACCTGGCATTAAAGAAGTTAAACAGTCTACTGTTCCCCAACCTGAAATATAGAGACTACTCACATTATAATGTGCCCTGTAAGCTACAGAATACTAAGTATGTTTTGATTCATACTTGTGAGAGAAATATCTTTCTCTATGAAATGTCAAGAGATGCCCTCAAAAATCACTAAGTTTCTTGGAAATCAGCAGATAACTTGAATATTAATATAGATAGTTTTGTTTATTTTCTTGAGAAATCCTTCTTCAAGTACATCAGAAATACTAGAAGCTATACTTTTACCATTCAAGGGAGTAAACTATGAGAGTAAAATAGCCTATTGATAAATGCCAGCCATAGAAAGCATATGGCAAGGATATAATCTGTTCTATAGATCTGAAGGGAAAGTGAATTATTGCGTAGAATCTATGAGCAAAATACTAGGCTTAAGAAAAGAAAGAATTTACTACTTTGCTGTTTATAAGAGAAGGAGTTCTTTACAGAGAGAATTCTCAAGAGTGGAATTTTCAGATTATATTTTCCACATTACCTTCTTTTCCCTTTTCTAAAAGTTTTTGATTTTTTTGGTGAGGGAGGAGGGAGGCTCTATATGGCTTCAAGGCGGCCTGCTTGCTTGATTCTATGCTCCAGGTGCCAAACACGTGTCCAAAGTTAAGTAACTCCATGTATTCCATTCTAGGCCGTAGTGATTTGTGTCTGAGGATATTTTCTGAGAGTTTTGTGACCAATGTGTATAATCATGAATGCTGTATTAACGTAGAGTGTATGACCAAGAAACTGGTGTGTGCAAGTATTTTTGTTACATAGAAGGGGCAATCTGAGTGGGCACAAGGAAGAGGAAACACAGGAAAGAATAGAAAAGAAAAGAACCTGGGGCCCTGATAAAACGATTAACCTCTGGATCAAATCATACCTGAGCTAAGACATGTCTCTAGGCTTAGTGACCATATGAAAGAGTAAATTTTTAATTTATTTAATGTAAATTTGAGTTAAGTTTTATCTCACGTTGAACCAAAAGCAAACCTATGAGCTGTCCCTTGACTTGCAGAAATAGGGGGCACAAGAGAGGTTTTAATAATAGCATCATGACAAGCTGTTGTGTTGGAGGAATTTGCTACTTTTAAAGTTTGAATTATTAAAATTTGTAAAGATTTCCTCTTAAAATAAAGATGAATATAGGGTTTTATATAATGACATCACTATCCCTTCAGTGGGAACAAAAAGTGTATTTTAGTAAAACTATCATGGCAAGAATTGCACATAACTCATAGATTTTTTTAATGTCTTAGCTCTTAAGTCCATGTGTGTTTATTGTCACTGTGAATATAATTCACCATGTATTGTGGAGAGCAGCTGAAAATGAGTAATCTAGAGAACTTTTTCTAGAGAATGTTTCCAAGGAGATGAAACTGTGAACAAAAAAGTGGTAGCATTGGACTAGCAACCTAAAGACCTGCAGATCCTGAGATTTGTGATTCTATGATACCTAGATTTGCAAATCAGATCCTAAACACTGGAATCCTCTTTTAGTTTTCTTGTATTTTCTTACTTCCCTGTATGTTTTTATATCAAAACATTCATTTTTATTTCTATTATGTCTTTCTATACTGCCAATAAGTGTGATTTTTATTTCCAAAGGTTGTTATTGCTGCTCTTAAAGATTCATTTCTATTTCCCTGGCCTGTCAAATAAATTGAATGTGTTCACCTGTATCGCCCCCACCAAAAAAAAAAATAAAAATGATTTGACTCATTTTAATATGTCAGTTTCAACATTTGGGCAAATTACTTAAGCTTATTATGACTCAGTTCTCTTGATGTAAATGGGAATCAATACTGTTCTTATAGGTTTTTAAGAGTTTTAAATAAGATTGGACAAGTAAAGGCTTAGCATGGAGTCTGGTACACATTAAGCACTCAGAGATGCTTCTGTGTGTATGAAATGAACCTGATACAGTATATGACTCAGATGCCCTGTGGTAGAGGCTCAAATTTTCAAAGCTTTACCAAGGTTAGTAAAGAAAAATAGCTAATATTTATGTATCGCAATGTCCAAAACATTTTGACACATATTTTTCTTGTATTTTGCATATAAAGGAGTTTAGCATCATTACTCTCAACATACAGAGGAAGGAATTAAGGCTCTGTGAAGTAAAGTGACTGCGCACAAAAACAAAGGTCAAGGTTCAGAAGCCAAAGGTAGGTCTTCTGACCCTTGGCTCAGGATTCTTCCTGCTATGATCTCACTTAATTTAGTCATCATGATTCTTATGTGTAAGAGCTCAGGAAAGATCTGCACAAATCACATACGTACTGATAAAAAGGCGGAGTGTGCGCAGCCTGGGAGTTAGGAGGAAACCCATGCTTGATAAATCAAGAGTCCATATGAATGCATACAAGCAAAGTCCAAAGAATGTAATGTACTTATTTTCACCATGTCTTGAAAATATGGAGATTTGAAGAACTGGGGCAATTTGACTCTATGCATAGACCTCGATTAAGGAATATGTAGAGGTTAAATATAATTCTAATTACAATAACCATATTTTGCATTAGAATAATGCTTTAATTTTTTAATGGCCATTTTATATGCATTATTGTATTTTTTCATTTGTAACATGACTTTATATTATGCTCAGAAAATATTTTCAAATGCAAAATGTGTAGGTTTTAGATTAAGCAATATGAACAGTCTCATTTAACATTTTCTCATATATAATTTGGGAAAAACAATTTTACTGAGAAATTTCTAGACTTGCAGCACAATGTTTTTTGATGTGGGGAAGTGTCAAGTAACTAAGAATAAACCATAGAGCTGTATTTTGGGATTTTGCGAATTTGGTATGTAGGAATGGGTATGTAGGGATAAGTACAATATTCAGTAGAAGATGGGTCTAACTTTATCAGAATAATAAACTTGTCTCTCATTGACAGGTCAAGGCAAAGTCTAGAAGTAATTGCAAATAGGACTGACACAGTACTTCAAAAACTAATCAATTCAGCGATTGGCGTCACTGTTAAATGTTGTAGAAATGAATTAGTGTAAAAATGTTATGTTTATTTTTAGGATGCAAGAATGTATGAGACCTGGGATGTTTTTTACTATTATGAATGCTAAGCTTTAAAAGAACTTTGATGGTATTACTACTCACCTGCTCATTTGCTTATGCGTAAGAGCTCAAGACAAACTTACTCAGTGACATAGTAAAGTATAGTGGCTCAGGATGTAGGAATCTAATCTGGCCAGTTGGTCAGCTAGTCTCTCTTTGCCAGCTGTCACCACACCCAGGGTTGCACGCAGCCTGACTTGGGGACTGAGAAATTAGTACAGGCAATTGTTAGGAAGCTAGGGTTCCAGTTCAAAACAGAAGAAAGTTTACTGACCTGGAGGTGGTGGTGAGTCAACTGAGTGTGAAACTAGTCTAATCATTAAAGATTATGATGATCATGCTAAAAAATTTAGAATTGTTCTAAAGCGATATAGGTGGTCCACTAGTCTGAGTAAATGCTAATGTATTTTGTTTGTTTTTTTCTTTTTAAAATAGATTGGCTACCTCCTGCATACTCCCTACCAGGGATCCAGCCTTCAACGCGGCATGTGCCCTGATCAGAAATCGAACCAGCGACCTTTTGGTGAATGGGATGATGCCCGACCAACCACGCCACACCGGCTAGGGCAACGCTAATGCATTTTGTAATGTCCTTATGAATCAAAAGCTGAGCCTATCGGATATAATCAAAAGATGTATTGGTACTTCTAATACCATTTATTAAAGCTAATTTGGTGGTTGTAAACTGCTATTGAAATTCATTGTACAATAGATGCCTCTTTTTTTCTTCTTATTTATATTTTTTGTAAATTCCATTTATTTTGTTGCACACCCCAGACTCTCCTTCACATCTCCCAAAGGATTTAAGAAAACATCAGCAGCCAACTTTCCCCCAATGTTTCAAATATTTAAAGGATCTGAAAGCTCTTTTCTTCACTGGCTAGAGCCGCTGGTGTTCAGCATTGAGGGCCCCGGGCTTTTTGCCCCTCTGTGTTGTCATAATTAGAAACCACCAGCTCTGCTATAAGGAAGTAGAAATGATAAGGAATCCTTTAGTCAGTAAATTGCTTTATGAGGATAAGTATTTCTATATAATAGGGAATTATGCCCCAAAAATGCTATTAAGAACAAAGGGTTTAAAAAAAAAACAAAAAGAAAACACAAAGTTCATAGTTAAATAGTAAACTTTGTGGTACTCTATACCCTAAAAACAAAACTGCACTTGAATTTAGTTCCAAGTTCAAAAGACTTTTTAGTGTGGATTCCTGCTTCAGTATATATTCAAAGAACCTATGGGTCATTGCACAAAATGTTGTTAACTGCCCTAAAGCAATTTGACCCTGTACTTCTCTGAAGTTTATTTTGATGTGGGTCTTTTTTTTTTTTTTTTTAGAGATAAATAGTAGCCTCCCCAAATTTTTGAGATGAATGAGGTTTAGCTGTGCCCCCACAACCCTACTCCTGGTTAAAATCCAAGCCTTAAGAACAAAATTTCTCCCTCAAACAAATGCTTATGAAATAAAAATTTATTTGCAAACTGTAGGGTAAAGTCTCCTCACTTTGCCATCTCAGGAACTCCAATCCTACCTTACGTTTACTTGTGGCACATACAACAAATTTCCATAGGCAAGGTTCTGTGTCTTAGAGTTGATATCTAGAATCAAGGACTCTTCCACTGGACAAGAGGACTGTTTCGGGATCAAACCTTCCGATTCACATCTGAGACTGAAGCCTAGGAGCTTCACTACTTTCTAAGACTATGTTTGTACAAAATGGGGATATTTCCAACATATTTTCAGGCAATCCAAAACAACTTGAATGCCTTTAATTTTACCAGAAACATTCCACCTCTAGCATTTATCATACCCATACAACAGAACACTAGCTTTATTAATAAAAACCCATTTTGAACATACATTATCCTGAATAGCAAAACACTGGATTTTAATTGAGAAATGGGCAATACTGCCTGTGGTTTGTGCTTTTTTATAGCATGTTGGCTCACCTGGATTATCTCTTAACCTAAATTACACACCTGTAACATTTCAGAAGGTAGTAAGTCATGTATTTCAAAATAAATTATAGACACTACCAAAAAATCCCCAATTTTAAACAGAGAGAATATAATTTATGGTGATAAGGCCAAGATAAAAAGGCTCATTAGTTAATTGCAGCATATCAAAGACTAAGAAACCTGAAT
Source organism: Miniopterus natalensis (assembly GCF_054644295.1). Classification (NCBI taxonomy): domain Eukaryota; kingdom Metazoa; phylum Chordata; class Mammalia; order Chiroptera; family Miniopteridae; genus Miniopterus; species Miniopterus natalensis. Next base: position 63,131,146 of record NC_142091.1, on the reverse strand, counting down.
TTCCAAATGAAAAATTCTGCTAATTAATAACCTCTTCTGCTCATGAAGCCATGTAGTATTATTAGAAGCATCAGAACTCTGGAATCAACAAGACCATGGAGAAATGACCTTGGGAAACCTGCTGACTCTCAGACTCAGTTTACCCACTTGTTAAATGGGTTAAAATTCTCACCTTGCAAGATTGTTGCAAGAATTAAGCATCAACAGGATGGGGTTTCTTGCAGTGCTGGCCTCACAGCGTCCCCAAAACGTATTTCCTTTCCTTTTGAATTGATAAAACAAACAGCACCTGATAATTCAGAACACAAAGTGTTGTTAAGTACCTTCAAATAACATATAGCTCCCACCCCCCCAAATTTAGAGGTAAACACAAGAAAGCATCAACTTAGAGATTCTGCTTAGTTGAGTGGAAGCTGTAAGCTTTTGAGTTTGAGGCTATCACAAGAAATCCAGTAAACTAGACAAGAGAGCCATGGGTTTCAATGAACCCTGTTGGGAGAAGCAATACGTCGCATTTAAGTCCGAAGGGCTTTGAACCACATCAAATCAGCGTGGTTTCTCCGTTGCAAAATGGCCTAACCTTTCCTTGCTTTGTATTAGTAACCATTGTACTTTGTCGTGTATTTTATGATCTTGGAATTATTTGAGTAACAACAACAAAAAATATTTCTCTTTAGTTCTTTCTTCCTTTTTATTTTTAAAATTCTTTTTAAAAAATAGGGCTTGAAGAAAACTCTCAGATTGCTAAAAATTGATGAGCAATGTTTGCACCTGTGTCTTTGAATTGACACATATATAATGGGAATGATACTGCTTAAAACAACAGTCATTAGAATACCTGCATAATTCCTAACTCTAAAGACAGTCTTTCAAAGACATAGGAAAACAACTCAAACATTAGCCCCATCAAGAAATACTTTAAAATCCAAAGAACAGCTTGTATTCGGAGATATGTAGGGAGCAGCTTAGGACTATCCAGAGATTTTGATGACCGCCCCCTCCCCGAATTACAACTAAAGTTATTCTGGAAATTTAAGTTTGTTTAAGAATATCATATTGTTTTTCATATTACATAATTATTAAATAAAATCAACAGATAAATCTAAATGAAGAATGTTGCTTCGATCTTGTGACTATAGGTTTTTTTTTGTTGTGTGTGGAAAATAGAGTTGAAATAAATTGTAGGTTACAAGAGTATTTACAGTATCACTCACCATGCAGATTATTGCCTTAAAATTTATGGGAGCTCAAATATATTCTGCCGTGGTTCTTCACAGTCTGGCAAATCTCTAAACCAGATGATACAGAATACTAATAACCAGCAATTACTGAGCACTCACTAGGTTTCAGGCGCCCCTGTGAACAGTTTGCTTAGGTTAACACATTCAATCTCAATATTAAATTTAGTCATGAGTAATCGAGACTTTTTTTACTATATCCTATTATTTTTAATTGAGATATTGAAAACCTGAAACTTGAGCTTCTTTACATTGGCCTTCATGGCTTTCAGTTTTAGGGGATGCTGTGAACTTAAATTACCCTGCGAATTCTATTTCTGACGTCAGCTCTCTTTCATATTTCTCCATTTTCCTGCCTCCTCCCTCCCTCGCTCCCAGCCTCTCGTTCCTTCTGCATTTCTTATATCTCCTTTTTCATCGTCCTCTCTCCTATCCTCCTCTCCTCCTCTCTCCTGCTGTTCTCTCTTCGTTCTATATCCCTAAATGTGTCCTTTCCAAATTGTTTTCAGTCTGTCTGGTTATCTTGCTTTTTTTTCCCCCTCCCCCAAATCTTTTTTTAATCATTTGCTTGGAACAGATCCTTTGATACTTTTAAGCCATATAAATCACATAAGTGTTTTGTCTCGTACACGAGTTTCCTCTGTTTCAAGGAATAACTCATCTGATCAAGGATAGATGATCGTAACTCCACTTTCAGGATGTTTAGGAAGTGCTTGTTCTAAGGAAACTGGATGCATTTGCCCTGCTGGGCAGACACGCTCAATATTAACAGCACCTCCTGCAGCAAAATGTCAGCAACGAAGGGCACAGGGCTCGAGAGGTAGGAATTCTCTTCTAACTTGCAGCAATTCCTGACGGTGACACATAAATACTATTGCAGCAGAATTTCCTTTTGGTGGTTTTGATCTTACCAAAGTTGACAATAAAACTTAGCGAATTAAGGAAAATTCACACCTCGTTATTTTATTTTACCTGTGTCTATTTAGTTCTTTGACTTAATGCTGCCATGCTTGGAGAAACCTGTTTGATTTACCTGATCACTGTCTCTAGGGAAACTACATAATTCAAGCCCCATAGGCTGGAAGGTTTGAACCCATCAATCTTTACGAGACTTTCCTGCCTCAATGTACAGTGAGAAGATTGATATCTTACCTGCTTGAAGGCCAGTGGCTGCCTCATGATGGATAGTATGTACACCATCTACCCCGTTCAATAGTAACCTGATAAACAGATGTTTAAAGCCCGATTTAATTCAATAGCTTGTGAGATTGCTACCTTCAATAAATTAATAACAATGACTTGTTATCTGTTTTAACTGAAATTTTTATTATTAGATTAATATTGAGGTTGTAGAGGGGAGGGTGTGAGTCAGAGATAGAGTTGAACTAAGTCTCAAAGGCAAACTTTTGTTACGTATCACGTCTCAATTTTTAGGCATGCTTTTCCCACCTCTCAGTTCTCATATTGGTTTATATTGATCCACCGATCTTACATGTACTTCACTTAATTGGTACGGTCCCTAGAAAATAACACAAATAAGGTTGTAGTAAAAACTTCGATTATTTAAGCCCTTTTCCCTGATTAATAGAGGATTTGTATAGAAGTCACAATACTAATGCTCACCTTATTATTAATACAAAATGTTTTCATTTTCCTCTAAAGAAATTATAGTTTTATTTGATTTAGGTATAAGTGGCAAATTTTAAAAGAATTATGTTCTGTATTTTTCTTGAGTATACAAAGTTTAAATAAAAGAAATATTTGTGACAACTTTGAACATTTTTTTTAATTGAATAATTTCCAAAATGAATTCTAAGTAAGTTTCTCAGTCCTAGTTCCCCTATCACACCTTTTATGTTCCTACTTCTTTATAACCTCTTTGCCATCCAGCTTATCTCATGTATTCATGCCTATTTATTCTTATATGCTAACCAGTCAACCAAAACTGGTTCTCAACTTATCAGCAAACTTACAAAGTTTAGGGAAGTGATGTGTAAATTGTTTGCATTAACAGAGAATGTTCTCTTTTCTTCTTTTGTTAGTTATAACTTTAATATACTACCTTACTTGATTTTCCCTGCACAGTCTAACTACTGTAGATAGCCCTGCACACCCACACCCCTTTTCATAGAATTCTGCCTTGGACTTAAGCCACATATCTTACTCTAGCCTTCCTGTTCAAATTGTTCACGTTTAACAAAACATTCCTGGTTCAAATAGGCCATAACATTTATTTGTACTTTTGGTGTACAGGATTAATAGATAAAAAATACTATGATGTTCTCTTGGTCCAATAATTGTGTTGTGTCTGTATTGCCGATAAGCCCCTTCTTTCCTTGGTAACCTACCTGGTAATGGCACATGGGATTTGGTAGATGGGTTGGCATGGATCAAATGTCGCTCTGAACACTGGTACAGGGCTAAATACCAAAGACTTTTGGTGTTTATCAAATGTTGTCATGGACATTTTGGTGCAGGAAGACCAAATATTGAGGGACTTTTAGGTGTAGACAATGTCTCTGGATGTTTTGGAGAGGAGCAAATGTCTGCTGTTCCAAACAACCCAACTAGAAAATGTCATTGGACATGAAGAAGAAACTAAATACATGCATCCACTGACTGTGGCTAAGTAAATTGGCATAATCACGTTGGAGAGAAATATAACAATATCTAACCAATTTGCATATTAATATATTCTTCAATTCAGCAATTGTACCTCTTTATTCACTAAATTTCCACATGCGTGAACAGGAGACATGTGTAAGAATGGCATTTGTATTACCAGGAACTAGAAAAAACCTGTAATGCTCATCGAGAAGAGAACAGCTCAGAAATATCAGAAATATTCTTGTAGTGATATAATATATAGCCATTAAAATAAATAAATTAAAGCTATATGCTTCAATATGGAGAAACCCTAGGAATTCATTGCTTGAAAAACAAGTTATAAAATTATATACATAAGATTATATGTACGTATAAGATACTATGTAGTTTAAGAATAATATTAAAACACTCAGAGTAATACGTATATAAGAATATTATAAAGGTGATAATAACCACCGAAACCTAGATAGTGGGTTTCTCTGGAAGGTGGGAGGAGGGAATAATGAAGAAATAGCACATAGTGAGGCTTTACTGTTTTGGGAAAGTTGTAAGATGCGTAGTGCATACACTATTTTAAAATTTATATATGTTAGCTACATAAAGGGATGAAAGAGGATTTTAAAAGTTTATTCACTCTGAACAAGAAATGAAGGCTCTAACTGGAGTGGAACGTATTGAAAAATGTCAGAGACATCAATGTGTCAAATCACCCCCAGATTCAAGGACCTTAATGCAAGAGAAATGGCTGGGTTGCCATCAGGCTGCTCTTCACAAACTGCTCTGAAAATAGTTATAAAAATTCTTAAACTCCTTCTCTCATTTTACTGGCATTGATCCTTTCTTTCTGGCATTTTGTAAAACACTTATTTACATGTCACACTTATACTCCAGGGGCTAATTTTGTGAAGTTTCAGAACAAAATTAAATATGTTGGAAGATTATATAAGCTCAAAGGTATATTTAATGATCACTAAGGTAAAATTTCAGCAGGATTCACAATACTCTGCTAAGAAACTAGTTCCATGTAATAGAAAATATAGCTCCAGACCCATCTCCCATTAAAATGTAAATACACAGACATCTCAATATGTTTCTTCTAAACTTTTTTCATAAAAATCGAGCTGTACTTATGCATGAGGCTGTAGCTAAAATTGTCCTGTTGCACATCTGCATTGCGATGACTGGAGGCTTCAGCATTTGATGCCAAAAGAGATGAAATTCATAACCAGAGATCCATCTGGAGAAAAATGAGGCTAGGCAAAAATCAGGAAGGGTAGAGGAAGGTGTGTGGCCAAAAGTCCAAGGCAAAAGTCTTTTATTCCTTGCATCATGCACTGTGGATCCCTGAATCGGATCCAGAAAGTTCACATCAACTTGAACCAACGTGGACAACCTATAGAAAGACAGGGGCAGATTAGACACTGTGAGATGTCGTAGGCAGCAACACTTGCATTTTCTAAATTTTCTTTATACCTGAAAGACACTTTATTATAAGAAAGCATCTGCATGTATTTACCAAAGAATGCTCTCTAGCCAGGTATCATTATACTTTCTGAGAGTTACGAGAATGTGATGATTTAGAGCTGCAGCCTGGGTGTAATACAGCCTGGCATCAACTCTGCGCTCTGTCACTGACAAGCTATATGTATGACCAAGAGGTAAGTTCCCAAACCACTTAGAGTTTATTTTCATCAAAGTGGGGACAATAAGCACATCTACCTGGTGATGCTTTTGCACAGACTGAAAGGCAAAAAATACCTGGGATACATCTTGGGCAAACAGTAGAAAGTGAAGAGTCATAGCTATTTTACTAACAGCACTATTATTTCAAAGTGGACTTATAATTTAAAGAAAAAGATTGATCCAATCCTAGATCTTCACTCCATGTGCACATTTATTATTATTATTATTTTGTAGGAAAGAGCAACTTTTTGAAGAATTATAGAGTGATCACCTCCCATCTCATCCCAACCATCTCCTGGACTCATTTCCTTAATTCTCTGAAGAAATGATCTTTTCTGTGTCACATCACACTGGTCTTGAGTTCTTTTCTATCAAATTATTTTTCGGCATTTGTGAGAGCACAGTTCTGCCTTGCTTTAGTCAGACTGAGATCCAAAACTTGCGGTTGCATCCAGTCCTGATATGCCACGTCAGAACTCTACAGAATTAATTATTTTAACTACTATTCTGTTGTGAGGTTCTACAATGATTTTCCCTCAGAGACTAACTCCCTCTCAGAATCATTATTAAGAAATTATCTCAAAGTATGTAGAACTTGTAATGGAGGAAATAGTTTGAGAGAAAAAATTTGGATAGCAAATTATTATTCATATTTTATTTATGTATCATCTGAATTGAACTTAGTTACTGAAATTTAATTTCCTCATTATGGAATGAAGCACATTTCCTTTGATTAGCCATTGATTAACTATCTCTGTTTTATTCAGGATTTTTTTTTTTTGGGGGGGGAAGTAGGAATTGGGAAGAATAAAATGAAGATACATGAATAAAATTAGAAATTTATAAATAATAGGCTCCGAAATTATATCCACAGAGACTTTTTCTTTAGCTTCCAGTATTTCTGTTTGAAATAGTACTCACATTTACATTTTTTGTTTGAAACAGGGGAAAAATGCATGTGGGTGCCAAATGGTTGAAGAAATGAATTCACTATACAAGTTGCAGTAGAATCCTATGCAGAAATATTATAGAATTCCAATTATATTTTAAAATTCGACTACACACGAGATAATTTGTGAAGGTGGGAGAGAAAGGAGAAAGAGGGAGAGAGAATGAATACAGTTGTTCTGAGTTTTTTCTCCAAGATTCATTTAAAAGGAGGGTACCACTGGTGATAAATAACCAGGAGTATTTTTTAGAATCCACATGGTTTCCTCTCAGACTTTGCTGTTTAAAAATTATCAAATATGGAATTGATTTGTAAAATCTTCTAACTTTTGTTGTGTAACAACCAAAAAAGTTAAAATCGTGTACCATGAGTCATGTAATTGCTAATATTCTAGTGAAATTATTTAGGAGCTGAGTGCTAAAAGAAAGGGGAATAAAAAGAACCTTAAGTTGAGCTCTTTTTCCCCCTTATATACTCTACTTTTAAATATTTTATGTGAGTGAGTTCATATTTGTAAAGATACTTGATTCTTTTGCATTTCACTTACCTGCCAAACATTTAGGCAATGTTGTAATCCATGAAGTATGCTATTTAATGAAAGATGAGCTATGCATTTTATATTAATTTGGGTCCTACCAATGCCAAGGCTAGCTCTACAGGGTAACGATGCCACTATCCATCATAGTTTGTCTTCACGGGTGGCCTTGCTCTCTGATGAGAATCTACAGTTCAGTAGACATTGCTCATGACTAAAGGTCTCAAACTAAATCTAACGACAGGGATCGGTGGACTTCATGTTTACATACAAAAAATATTTTCTTCAGAGAAACAAAGAAGTGAAGGAACTCTTACACGACCCTCTTAGAAGTTTTCCTAAATTCCAGTTACTTCCAAACAAGACATGCTATTAATTCATGAAGTTACTCTCAGTAGGATGAACTTGAATAGACACCTGAAAAATATATTCTCAGAGATTTTTTTCTTCTTTTTTCTTACTTACCCATCACCCTTTGCATTTTTAAACAACAATTCTAGGAAGAATTTGCTCAGTGTGGTGCTTTGAGAAGGAAGTTTTTGACTACCTTGTACACTGTATTCTCATGGGAAACACACCACAACAATGGGCGCAGTGCTAAGCATAAAATAAAGTGATTTTGTTTCAAAGCTGAAACTGATTATCTCACAGCTATTTCACTTCAAATCACTCATTTAAGTTTTCGGACCTCTGTTTACTAATCTCTAAAATGAATATAATGCTGTCTCACTCACAAGGTGATGTCTTTCTCATTTTTTCTCAGTCCTGCCTTAGCCTACAGCAACAGTAGATGCTGACCTCAAGGTACCACTGCCCAGGCCATAAGGCAATGGGGTCCAAGGCTGCTAGTTGCATATTCAGGACCAATTCCCACAAGCAGACGGGGTCTGGAATTATTGGGGGACAGACTTTTCTTACATCACATAGCACAGAGCCAACATTCCTTTTTTATTATAACACGTGAGATATTCTCAGATAAAAGTTTTTTACAAGTCAACTCAAATTATATAATAGAAACAGAGTGTATATATTGATTGTGAAAATTTTTCAATATATAGCTATATTCCAAAACCAGGAAATTCATATCCCACTACTATCTAATTTTACGCACAATTTAAAATAACATTGAATTTATTATTATAGATCATTCAGGTAGAATTGAATTTCAAATACGCACCATCAAAAATATAAAATAAAACGAACAGACTCTGAAACTATGGAAATTCTTCTTTACATTCTTTTGCATGAATGGTGTTTTGCGTTTTTCCAGGAGTTATATACGTGACATAAAGGGTGCGTCTCTCTTGACTTTCTTAGGCAAACACTCCATATATGAGAATTCATACAATAATACCATTAACTTTTACTCTAGGATCAGATTCACTGACATAATTTCAGCCTTGAGTTACTCTAATGTGTTTGTAGGATGACAGGAATGTAACACGTCCACTCTGCGCAACAAGGTAAGAAAAGCCTGCGGCCTGTTCTCCTCTGACAACTTTTCTTTAGTTTTTAGGCCACAACGTTATGTATTGTCAGGTTGAGGATATAAAACTACACCTATTATAGGTTTTTAAGACTTAACATCTTTTTCCAAATTATTAACATCTAGAAGTTTTGAACTCTTGTCTAGGTGTTCCAGTAAGTCTTATCTTTAACGTCCACATTCCATTTTTCCATGCCTGTAAGTGATTGTTGAACCCCACGTGGTGCTACACAGCCCCAGGAGTCTCCTAGTGCCTTTCAGTTCCCTTGGTCTTACTCTCCAATTTATTCAATTCAGCATATGAGAAATCTATTGAAATTGTTAGCCTGCTCAAACCTTGTTTGGATCTTTGAGTTATAAGGTGTTTAGGAGGCCTTTCTTGTCTACCGTATTTTGTGAAAATCAACCAAGGAAACCTAACTTAAAACGGAGTCAGGAATCCCTGAAAAGGGAGCTCTCACGCACCATGGCTCGCACACCTTGCAGACTCCAACTCCAGGAAAGTACACTTACATTTATCAACAGCGAGAAGCTTATGCTACTACTCTCGCAGGAAGAAGGAAGATTTTTTTTTCTTTGCTTAGCAAGAGCCAAGCCAATAAGCCACCCTCCCCATCCTGCAATGACTCAGCCCATGGGAAGCCACTACACCTCAAACTCTGTTTCCACCAATGGACGATTTGTTTATAACAGCTCCTTTCAACTCCCTGCTTTATTCTCTATAAAGTACCATTCCTTTCCGTTGACTGTGGAACTTGCCTATGGTTTGCTATAGCTGGCATGTCCCCAAATGCAATGTCTCTGCCATTCTTAAATACACTCACTTTTGCTGGTAAAATAACTGGCTGTTTTACTTTTAAGGTTGACAACTTTTGATCACTTTTGGCAAATTCAGAATTAACTTCCCGAGAATAGGACTATATAATATTCCGCTGCCAAAGGAACTCCATTTCTGCTTCAGGAGCAGAGGAGCAGTACTCATTAATTTCACACCCAAACAGCCCAAAAGTTGTGTTCTACAACTTCCTTGACTTTATTCATACTCACCAGTCACCAAGGAACAGGGCACAGAAAATAGCCGAAGCACGGACTGATGTATATATTTGAATCAATCAGCTTAAAAATGTTTGTCCTCATGTAAAATCTTCTTTCTGAAAGCCACTTTCTTGCAGTTATCAGGGAGGTTACATTTTATAATTTCTATGTATATACATTTATTATTATATTTTTATTTTTTGTGATTCTTGTAGACTCTCTCTCTGCCAAGGATGGACCTGTGGTCTAAACTCAATGTCTTCTTGGGTCTTTTCTGAACCTTTCCCTGGGAATGCACTACTTTCCCCTGTATATGAAGGTGCTTTTAACGTCCTAATCTTTAATGGCTAGCTCCCTGAAAAAGAAAAAAGTAAAAAAAAATGAAAGGGGAAAATAAAAGACATTGGCCATTTAAATCCCCTGGAAGTCACTTCAGCCACAGGGGGAGGTACTTGCAACAATGGGGGGAGGTTCAATAACTGGGGCGGCCCACCTGCCTGTCTGCACCTCTGTGATCAGGAGCAGCAGTGATCAGAGCACAGGTCCCCAGTATTTGGAAGACACAGTCCTTTTTGCCCACCCTCGCTTTCCACAGGGTAGGCACAAGGTGCTCCAAGAATACGTGTGCAACTGCCTGCCCGGTGGCTGGAGGGGAGAGGTGGGTACCTCTTACTGTGCTAAGTGCTGAAATTGACCAAAATTAACCAAGTCTCCTCCTAGAAGTTGCAGACCTTCAACACACTTGAGAGTTTCAAACTAATTCCATCAGAAAGATTCCCCCAGTCCAATTGTTGCCGATGGGGGAAAGACAGATTCCTGGTGCTTCCTACTCCATCTTCCCGCAATCCTCTCGTGAGTTTCTTTCCAACAAATACGTTTTGAAGCAGTTACAGCACAAAATTGAAACTAAATTTCAAGCAGAAAGTTGATTGCAGAACATGGGTTAGTTATTTCTTTAATGTTCACTGTTGTTCATTAAGATTGCATAATGTTGAGGACAAATGAAAGATGCTGCCGAAAAAGAAAAAGAAAAAGAAAAAGAAAAAGAAAAAGAAAAAGAAAAAGAAAAAGAAAAAGAAAAAGAAAAAGAAAAAGAAAAATCAGCTCCGAGACTCCTTAGTCATGATTTGTCATAAAAATAACGTGAGGAACAACTGTCTGTATGATTGGTGCAGCTTTAGACCATAAACACAGAAAATAAAATGAGTAGCATACAACTAAGAATATAATAGTTGTATTAACCAAAATAGGGAGAAAAAACAACACGACAATCTTCAGGGACTCGTTAGAGCCTGGAGGTCTTTGTTTGGTCTCCACACACAGGTTGCCAACAACGCAGTTTCGTCCATGTACTAAATTCCCGTACTCCTCCAGGAGACCTGCTGCCCATAGGCTTCTCTTTGATAAATAGAAAGCAGCTGGTGTCTCAAGGATGGCTATTAATCTCACAAGATGAAAGTAAGTGGGAAAGCTGAACAATGCCTTGTAATTAGTGACTTATACAGTTCTTACTTAAGAATAAAAGATCTTTGAAGCAGTTTTTGCTTGGAAGATGGATATGTTTTAATTGATACATGGTTACCTAAAGAAATCAGGATACACCAAATGGAATCTAGACTTAAAGCTTCTTATTTAGGGTAACTCTTATCTAAAGATGTCTATTTGATTGGGATTCTTGTTGTCTTAGATTATAGCAAAAACAGCAATGCTAAACTTGTCTGTTCTAGGAGGTGTCATGAAAAGATGTTTTTAAAAAAGAAATTTAATGGAGTCATACAAGACTAGAACAAAACAGACCACAGGGTATGAATTATTTCTAGAGGTAAAGAGAAATGCTTCATAATAGCACAGGGGTCAACAAACTAGAAAAATCTATCAATCATAAAATTATATGCAACTAATAACATAGTATCATAATTATAAAGCAAGTGCATTATCAAAATGGAAGACTTAAACACATCTCTTTCAGCAACAGAATGAATGAGCAGACAAAATAATTGAAAGAACAAAAAGTATCTCAACCACCCAATTTGCTAAATTAACTTTAGTAGCATATACAGAATATACAACACACCTGTAGAATAGGCATTTATTTTAACTGCATAAGAAACATTTAACAAAATTGCACACATTAAATCTGAGGTATATGGCAATAGTCAAAATATATCATAATTTATTGCCTTAAATGCATATGACTGAATTATCTATGGCTGCAAAATAAACCTTTATAGCTTAAAACAATAAATATTTTATTTATTTCCTAGAATCTCTGGTTTGAGGTTCTTTCAATATGGCAGCTGGATTTCCAAAACAAGAATTCTAAGAATTCTGGTGCCAGATCTGAAGGTAATTTTTTTTCAACTCCTTATATCAATAATAGTGCAATTCTCATTTAGGACTTCAGTAATTCACAACAAATCTGTTTTCTTCACAAACTTTTGAAATCAAGGACTCTAATGCTACAGATAAATACTGGATCTACTGCAGTCAGTGTCACAATGCAGAGAAAACAACACCAGATAACCCATGTGGTGCTTGGGTTCACATGTATTGGTTAGAACCGCACATCTTCTCAAACAGGAAAGAGAAAAAGCATCCTTGTTAGAATGGGATGCCTTGGTTTTCAGACTAAATAGTACATATGAAATCTATATAATCCATCTACTTTGCTCTAATGCATCTAAATTTTTCACTTTACCTCCATAGCCACAGTCAGGTTTTAGAGGCCTTCAGAGAACTAAATTAGTTTAAGTGACTTAAAGCTTGATGCACCTCCAAAGCAGAAGGCACTTTATTTTGTGGATATTGAAGGGTGTGAGGCAGTCTGTGGTGAGTGCGATTAAAAAAACAGCAACAGAATAGGAGTAGGGATTTTTATTTATTTTTTAATGTGGTACTTCAAACAATTAATATTTTATCGGTCCCACATATTTAGATTGAGAGTTAATTTGCAGCATTGACAGGAGAGGAGGAACATTTTTATCTTAATAAATATACTTAATGTGCTGCTCAAAGCTATGTGATTTGGGATTGCTCTGAGTTCCTTTCCTATCTGCCTCATTAATTGTCTTTATTTATTTTCCTAGGAGAAAGTTGAGGAGAAAGGAAGATAATCACACGGATGTCATAGCACAATTGTTTGGAAGTTTGTGTTTGTTAATTCAAAGTGAAGATAAAAAACAACAACACTGGTGTTTATCTAACTCTGGCTATCTTAACTTACAATTTAAAGTTCTAACCTTTAGATTGTCCTCAGTTACTGCCTAGCATATATTAAAATCATTAAACACTCTCTTCAGAATCAGTTAACTTAGAGTGGGGATGCTGTGCTTTATTTTATTCAAGGTGATGTCTATGCTAAATGAAATGTAGGGCTAGAGTAACAGCGTTTCCTTGACGAAAGATTTTGATTATGAAGTTGACCTTTAAATGTCCCATTTTGTTAGCAAACCACATTATTTGAAATTAGTCACAGGTTTCTTGTTTTGTGCAAGCGAAGCTTGATTACAAGCCTTTCTATGGAGCTTCTATTCAGTTTAATAATTCAGACCTCTCTGCTTATCAGCTTTAGAATTCTAAAGGAGGCATTTGCCTGTAAATCTCCCCCTCTGCTGCATTTTATTTTAAAGCACAGCTACAGAACACAAGCATAATTGGTGCAATCTGTTATTTACAGATATGCGGTGAGACGCAGGTGGCAAACTCTTTTTGCGTGTTGAAAGGAAAAAGAAGACCTTCACAACTTGAGTTATGCGAATAAAGATTGAGGCTGGGCAAGGATAGCAGCCATTGTCACTATGGGTGTTCTCTAATTTCTGCAGTAAATCTTTTCCCTATGAAATCCTTTTCAATTCCACTCTGCACCAGATGCTTATTTTGTGGTAAGAACATCTATTCTCTAAAAAAGTGGCTCCATAAAGGAATATTGTTGGGTTTTATATGTACAATTCTAAACCAATGCCCAGGATAAATTGTTTTATGATTTTTGTTATAATGAAAAATTTCTATAAATGCTTTCTAAACTGTGTAATACGCACCACACTTTTTGTGCCTCAACCGTAACTTCTAATTTTAAAATGTCAAAATTACAACGTAGACAGTTGCTCCATTTGCCACAAAAACCTTTGATATGTTTCCATAAAATGAAATGTTTAAAAGAACACTCTAATAAACATTCTTTGAAGAAAAACTGTCCAATAAATGGACTCAGCTGAGGGCTACATAGTACAAGTCCGCACTCAATTAACTACAATCCTTGGCGCCACATAGAAATTGGAATTCAGATCTTCTAAAATTTTATGAAGGTCAAGTGGTCATACATAGCAGATTATATACAACTTTAGGCCCCTGTAATTGTGGGATAAATAAGCATATTACAAAGAGACTTATTTTGGTTTTGTCAGGGTTTGCATCAATTTTCTCCTTTTTGGTATTTGGAGTTGGAATTGTAGATAAGCGATTATCCAGGGGCCTGGGGAACTAAGGATATATAATATAATGGAGTGAAACTATCAAATAATAAAAACTTAACATGTATTGAAATGTACATTGTGCCAATGTTTCTGTCTTCTGGAATTTTCAAAACAAGTTTGTTGCAATATGCTTATTATTATTTTTATTACTTTGCATGTGGGAAAAATGAGACTCAAGAGACACTTGCCGAAGATGTCACAAACGGCAATAACAAAACTAGAATCTGAACACAGGCAATTTGACTTTGGATCCCCTAGGATTAAGGAGCTAGACATTGTGAACATGTCAGCAAGCAGGTAATAAAAATGCCATGTGTAAGGGGGATAAGAAAACTACTGAAAAGTGTTTTCACATACAGATTATAACACCTCTAATGATGAGAGGTGACTTCACTGAGGTGATCGAAAAGCATAATTTGTGGTGGATATATGTAGCATTTACAGAGGCTGAGATATTGAGAGAAGTTACCAGATAGACTCAAAGTCCTGAATGAGCTATTTCTAAGGATGCTCACATGCAGAGTAGCAAGAAAATCCTATACTGATGGTGCTGATGAAAGAAAATTCAATTTCCAGCAAATCCCAATTTTATAAAAAACAATTACAGAAAACAAAATACATCACAATAGAGCACCTTTATCGACTCCATATCCCCTGTATAGCTTCACTTAGGTATTTTCCTTTATGTAAAACTTAAGAATAGAATATGTAATATTTTCTGCATTTATTTTATCACCTCATACTAGGAACTGGTTCATAAATATTGTCCCCATCATTCACTATAGTCAAGATCATCAATAATCAATTATCAGTCCTTATTGTATTGTCTCTTTCAGTAGTATTTGATAAATTTGGAGATATCTTTAAATTCAGTTCCGCTGGCTTATTATATGTCTCTCTGATGTGTTTTTCTCCTTTCCCTTGCCACTACTATTCCATCTTTTTGTTGTTGTTGGAGTCTATCTTCTTATTTCTACAGGCTGGGGTGGCCCACAATCAGTTTCCTAGCCTCTTTCCCTCTCTTTTATACTTGTATCTTCTTTTATGATTTCATCTGGTCTCATTACACATAGTTAATTTTCAGATTTATAGCTTGATGGGCTATAGACTCTTACAACGAAGAACTGTACAACTATCTGTTGACATTTTAAAAAATGATCTCAATACATCCAATACATAACTATTTTCTCAAGTAAACAAACTCTAGTTTCCCCATCTCAGCATTCACCTTCTATCCAATTTCTCAAACCAAAAAGTCATCCTCAGTCATTTTTATTTTCAATCTCATCCTGAACCCAATTCAAATGTCTTGCAAAATTAACTCTCCAAGCATATATTGAATTACACCACTTGTCTTCACTGTTAGCGCAATCACCCTAGTCCAGACCCTCATCATCTCTGACATGATGCACCTCAACACCTACCTTAGTAGTTTGTTTATGTCTAACCTGATCCCATCTCCACGGAGCCATCCGAATTGTCTTTTAAAATCTTAGGTTAGGTCATATGACTCCCTGACTCAACATTCTCTGATAGTTTGCATCATATCCAAACTCCTTCCTACTTCTGCTATGCTTGCTCTTCAACTGACCTTCCTTAATTCCTTAAAACACGGCTCATTCTCTCCTGCTGCAAAGATTGCAGTCCTTACTCCCATGCCACAGTGTTCTTTCTTCCCCACATGATGCCCTTCCCTTCCTCTCCTCATTGAGGGCTCTCCTTCCATATCACCTCCTCCTACAGGCCTTCCCTGACCATCATATGCAAAACAGAAAGCCCACCACAAATGAGTAACTGTGACATTGTTTTCACTTTAATAGGTATTGCACACCTAAAATGTGCCAAAGAAGAAAATAGGTCTTAGAAGAAAATACAGGTTCCCTTCCCTGAGGTGCACTTAAGAGTAGTAGAAGTAAAATATTTGAATACTACCGGCAACTAATGATATGAACAGAGTACTAAGAAAACATATATATATTTACATACAAATTTCAAAAGACTGTGATTGTGGAGATCTCAAGAATTAGGTTTAATGAGAACTCTTAATTTGCAGGCTTAAAAAGGACTGGCAGCTTTAAGAAATAGGTCTCAAATTATAATTTAGATTTTAAATCAGGATATTCATTTATATAAAAGCCTATCAGTATAGGTGAACCAGTGTTTCCAAAATATATTAATTATGGTACAATTTCACAAGAGTAGCCCAGGAATAATTACCACGGTCTACATGCTTATTTTTTCAGGCCCCGTTTAGAGTACCTAGGAACACTTGCCTTACTGCTCTGAACCAGGAAGAACCTGGAACCATTTGCTGCAGGTTGGCATCTTTGTTGATGGCTGTACTGTAAAGAGAAATGATCAAAGCACCAACAACAGATAATAAATATTCTCTGCTGTATAATTCTTGGAAGAAAATGTATTATTTCTATTTTAACCCATTTTTGTAAAATGTGTTATTTCATTTAAGGTGCCATTGTAGGAACAGTCATGACCATAAGGCATGATATCCTAGAGTTTTGCTATTATTCCCACACAAAGATTTCTCAGAAGAATATGATTTATTTCTTTAGCTCTTTCAAAAGCATTCTGTATCTGAGCAGTATGTCTGTATTTCTTCTGTTATCTGTGTCCACAACAGTGGAATACAACCTCCCTTTCTCTAAAATAATTAGGTAATGAAAGTTTTTAGATAAGTTAACTTTCCAAAGAATTGGAGGCTATATTTTTATCCATAAAATATTTTCCAAATAGTTTGAATGGGCAACACTTAAAATAAATATGAATCATAAATGCAATTTAATATTTCCCCTTGTCCTTAAGCAAATAAAATATTAAAATAAAAAGTATAAGTTAGAATGAAATCAAGAAACAATAAAATAAACATATTCTGTTTCTGGCACTGGTAAAGTGGTTTACAATTTCCCCCCCATTTAATCCTCAAAACAACCTATGATATATACACATATTAAGTTCATACCTTCTTGATAGGTTAGGAAACTGAGGCAAAGAATAATTGTGTAGTCACCCATAATCATTTAAATAACACGGGGATTGTTATTCAAATTCAGAAAAGCTGACACAAGAGCAGTCTTCACATCTACACCCCTGTTAAATTCCAATTCATTCATTCATTCATTCATTCATTCATTCATTCATTCATTCACCATGCTTTCATGTTCCGACTGTCAATAGGTCATTCCTCACCCTGCTCCATTTGAGCTTTGTCATCTTGGGCAGATTATTTATCCTCTCTGCTTTAGTTTCTTTATCCACAAAGTAGAAACGATTAAAAGACTGTACCACATCGGACAGTTAAATAAGGTAATAGATGTTAAACAACGCATGGCACGAAGAATAACTCAGTGTAGGATAATATTTTTTATTTAAGAAATGTTTATGGAGCACCTTGCTTATCACTAGGCAGGAGACAGCTCTCTTGTCTCTCCTACTAAAATCACTACGATGCAATAGGGACACATACTCTTTCTGCACATTTTAATGCCTCTGTCTATCTGTACTTGTTATCATTTATTCAACAAAAATCTCCTGTGCACTTAATATGTGCCAGCTGCCAGGTTCTGAAAGATCAGAGATGTACATGTCCAAACCTACTATTAAGACATGTCTGACATGTCCAGAAAACTGATGGGGTGAATCTAATTCACGTTCATTTGTATGTGGGGAGAGCACATCTTAAAGGAAAAACAATAACTAAACTCACTGAGAATTCAATAATGTCAGTTTTATTTAAATGCTGCTCATGTGTACATGCTAGACAATTTAATTTGTCTAGGCCCATGGAAACTTACTAATTTGCTAAAGATCACTTCTTGATTCTGTTGTAAAATCAGTGTCCAAATAGTTGAAAAGGTTGAGTACCCACACTCTGAACTACAATACCATACCGTTTTAGACTGGGAACAAGATGTCATAATCCAGGGTTGAAAAAAGTTTGTATAGCATGGTGTCAGACAATTAATTTTATTCACTATCATTATCCCATAGACCTGTAGTAAGAGAGCAGTGTGCATAAAAGCCTTCTTTCTTTCTTTCTTTCTTTCTTTCTTTCTTTCTTTCTTTCTTTCTTTCTTTCTTTCTTTCTTTCTTTCTTTCTTTCTTTCTTTCCTTCTTTCTTTCTTCTTTCTTTCTTTCTTCTTCCTGAAAACTTTATTAGACTGGGATTCAAGAAGCAATCTTATGCCACTTGTTTCATGGAATGTACAAACTAAATCAGAGAGGCATTCTGCTTCCACAATTTCACAGAATGTCACTCAACTTGACACCCATAGAAGGCTTCTATGGGATGGTGTCTGGCTGGAGAGAGCAGTACCAGAAAAGCAGAGGAAGGGTATCCAACACAGACAGTGGTACACATTTTGGCCAGTTTGTCAGCAATTGCCCAGACAGAGCAGCACCGGTGTCAGATATATCAGGAATCAGCAGAATCCATGGTGGTTGTGAAATTTAGCAGAGTCAACAGGGTGGTACCCAGGGAAAGAAGATCAAAGCTGAACAAGGAAACCATAAAGAAGTTAGAACTCATGGCAACTCTAGTGAGCCAGAAGTGTTAGTGAGCTCAGGTGTAACAGCCACCAGGGTCCTCAGAAATATCTGTGGGGTTATTTTAGCAGGCAGAATGAAAGCCATTGAAATATGGATAATGACTTTGAAGATAATGCTGATTTTATGCATGTCTTGGTGTGGCCTTGCATAACAATGTTTCAGTCAACTACGGATAGACTGCATAAATACAGTGATGGTGGTACCATTAGATTATAATAAGGCTGAAAATTTTCTATTGCCTGGTGACATGGTAGCTGTCCTAACATCATAGCCCTTGTAATGTTGTAGCAAAAGGTTACAAAAATCAACTGGCTATGGTAGGCATGGCCAACATCTTTAACCTGGGTGTGAGTGAGGATGACATGAGGAGGTCCTAGAGGTGGTTCCTGAGGAATTGACTAATGAGGAGTCATTGGAATTGGAACAGGATCAGAAGATGTGGAAGTAGAAGACAGTAATGTTGATGATCCTGACCCTGCGTAGACCTAGGCTATGTGTTTGTCTGTGCCTTAGTTTGCAAAAAAAAGTTTAAAAAGTAATTAATGAATAAATAAATAAATTTTAAAATAAAAATAGACTAAGGACATAAAAAAGAACATTTTTGCACATCTGTACAAAGCTAAGTGTTATTATAAAAGAGTCAAAAATTTCAAAAAACTAAAAAGTTTATAAAGGAAAAAAGTTACAGCAAGTTAGGGTTAATTTATTATTAAGGAAAGAAAAAATTTTAAATAAGTTTAGTTTAGCCTAACTGCAGTGTTTATAAAGTCTACAGTCATGTCTCTGCCTTTTACATTTACTCATCTCTCACTCACCAGCTCACCCAGAGCAACTTCCAGTGCAGCAATCCCCATGCATAGTCCTAACCAGGTGTAACTACCATCTTTTTATCTTTTAAACTATTTTTACTCTATCATTTCTAGGTTTAAATAGACAAACACTTACCATTGCGTTATCTGCCTACAACATTCAGTACAGTAACATGCTGTACAGGCTTATAGACTAGGAGCACTAGGCTATACCACATAGCCTGAGTGTGTAGTAGGCTAGACCATCTAGGTTTGTGTAAGTGCACTCTACAATGTTTGCACAACAGAATTGCTTAATGACTCATGTTTCAGAAGGCATCCCTGTTGTTAAGCGACTCAACTGTACTCAGAATTCGTAAGTCATGTATAGTCTCTGTCCTTAAGAAATCCATGTTCTCTTAGGTGAGATGGACATGCACATATTCACTTAAAATGTGGCTCTATGATTGGTTCTACACAAAGCTCAGCAGTAACAGTCAGTGAGGAGGAAGATTAACTTCCCACTGAACACCCCCCCCATTCTTTTCCATCTCTCCCCAAAGATTCCTTTTATTACTATGATTGCTGTAGGAATATTTATATTATATAAATTAAGCCTAAATCATAATTCATGAAGGCAAATTCCTTCTACCAATTATACATTCTACACCATAGGGGAACAGAAAACAAAGTAGGAGAAGTATAGTGAATTTAAAAAATCTGTGCTAGTCATGTTTTATGTAATCACAGTCATTATCCATATTTTCAAGGTATGTATTTTTTCTGTAAGGTATATAACAGCCTTCTTGTGCTTAGGGACACTAGATAGCACTTCAGCACTGTACTGTAGGCCACCTTAAACAATAAAATTACCAAGAAAAAGCACGAAAGTACAAAACAAAAAGTGTCAGTAAAGAAAATGCAGAAGATATGAGAGCTGAAACAAGAAGGCAGATTGTGGCCTCACTCAACCTCAGCAGGAAATGCATGACCAGAGCAAATGGAAAGTCTCCTCACTGTGAATGCCTGTGAATGAGTGGAGAGCATCACGGGTGTTGACTTGGGGGTTCCAAATACATTTTAGAAAGGGGGTGAATTTGCAAATACAGAAACCACAAATAATAAGGACTGGCCACGTTGGTCAAATAGTATCACAGAACTGATTTCCATAAAATCTTTTTCACTTAAAAGCTGACTAATTGGGACCTTAATAATAATTAATATTGCATATATTTTAATCTGTTAAATGAGGTATCTTTGCTCACAGCTGATAATCCATTAGAAAACACATAAAATTCTTTGAAATTTTTATCATGATATAGTGATAACTCACAATTTATTTAAAATTTTATAATTAATGAGTGTATGCACACCGTAGATGTGCAAGTGTATCTGTGTGTGTGTGTTCATGGAAACATGAGTTTAGTATTTTTAACAAAATAACCCCCAAATCTACTCAGTCCTCTTCTGAAGAAATTGCCCTAAATGCCTCTTCTTTGAACAAATTGTGACATATCATGTTCATCCAGCAAAGATAAACTGTGTCTGTTATTGGCAATAGGATTATAATTGATTACCACCAAGGCAATTGAGGCTCAAAGCATTTGAGTAAATTAGCTAAGGCCACACAGCCAGAGGTGATACGAGCCACAAACCTAATATCCTGATTTCAGGACTCTACTCACACATAATACATAACAGCTACTCGGCTTGTTTATACTACTTTTATCAAGATCACAACATAGGGACATGCTCCACATGGCTTCAGTGAAAGATTAAAATTATTCATATGTTAAAAACCTACTAGCGGAGGACTCAATATAACTCTTAGGCATGGACACTGAGTATAAATTATTTTATCTTCATCTATAATTTTATTGTGTTTTTCTTGTTTATCTAATCCTTCTTAATAGACAACTGCTACATCAAAAGAGATTCAGCATACCAGAATTTATTTGGGGTGGGGGGGGCCCTCCATCTATAAATGGGAGATAAAATATTCACTGATGAAAGAAAACCTCATCTTTAACCTCAGGCTTACTCAGTAAAACCGTACAAGGACAAAACACTTAACTTGATATTAATCAAGAACGAGCCTCCCCAGGCAGGAGAGACCTGAACAGGTTGGACTCATGATGTGAAGCTTGTGAAATGCCTCATAATACTGTCCCCCTGCTGAGACTCCTGATGCTGACACTTCGAATGCCAGACCTGCTGTCTCTCCCTGTTACCCTCTTGTTCCCGCTACTTTACACTCATGTCCGATGAGCCAAGGAACACACTCAAAATCTATTTCTTTCAGAGACATAAAAGCATTTTTAGCAACCCAATTATGAAATGCCCTGGCTCAAGATTAGTACCCATGATTGGTTATACTCCAGATCTTGTGTCTAGAAAGGCGGGTCCAATAAAAACACAAAGCCATGAATCTGGAGCTAAACAAAAGTCATTCTCTAAACCATCAGAATGAGAAACAGACATTTAAGGTATCTATGTAGTATGAAGATTGGCATAATATTTTCATGGTAGTCATCATTACAGTTGCCTAAATAATATCTAAATAGAGATACAAGAACTATGCTAGAATGAGAAATAAAAAAGTACATTCTATTTTATACAGTCAGGTAGATATGTATATAATTGGTTTATATAACTCATTTATTTAAACACTTAGAGATGTACATATTATATTAAAAATTCTAGAAATGTTCTTAACTTTATTAATATATTGTCCTTTTACATTGTTATTAAAAAATAAACACCAGAAATATTTCATGTGTATATTTATTGTTTCATTTATTCATTCAGCCATCCTAACTATTGAATTCAATTCATCTATTTATAGTTATATATTTATTACCTATCAGGGTGTACACTGAATAAGGCATTAATAAGATAATGATGTATAAGGTAGACATCACTCTGGCTATCAAATAAGTTACCATTTAGAGGAAGAAAAATAGAATTCTTAGAAAAATACATAGGGACTATATAGAGGGTGGTGCAAAAGTAGGTTTACAGTTGTTTGTATGGAAAGTATATGATAATTCATAAATAATACAAGAATAAACTATGTTTTACACACTCACAATTGTAAACCCACGCTGTAATATTAAGTTCAGTAATGGATGTAAGTGCAAGATGTATGGGATGATCTAAGAGGGATACATTCATTCAGTCTTTTGAAAACTGGAAGATTTCCTAGAAGAAGAAAATCTTCACTAAACCCTGGTCAACCTATGGACCTTCCCAGATGGAAAAATGGCCTGCAGAAGTCTCAGGAACAGGGTCACAGGCACTTAGAAATAGCAGCAGCTGAGTATATGGTATGTTCAGAGAAACTGCATGTTATTGCAATTGGTGTACTGGATGGGAGAAGTAAGAATAAAAAAAGAAGTGAGGAGTGGGCCCGCTGATTGATGAGGCTGGAAAGGAAAAGAAATCCATTAGTACTAAGGTATTTGCTCTTTCCCTCGCAAGCAATGGAACAGCAAGAAGGGGCTTTAAGTAGGAATGAAGATACCCAGATTGGATTTTTTTTTACCTGAGAGTATAGCCTATTTTATTATTATATTTTTAGCTTTTTAAAATTAGATTTATTGGGATGGCATTAGTTAATAAATAGATTTGATTTTTAAGGTAATCACCCTGGTTGCAAATGTGGGATGGACTGTAGGAGGCAATGCTGGAGGCAAACTTCCTGTTCGAAGGAAACTGGTGGATATCCTGGGGACACCTTAGTCAAGCTAGTGGCAGTGGAGGTGAAGGGAAGGGGTCATTATTGAAGAAATTCTTTGGATTTAGAATGAGTGAGATTCAGCGATTGATTAGGATAATTAATTTGGTTGGGAAGGTGTTGGATTGCCTAATATTTTTAAAGGTCAGTTTCCTTATTTATAGAATTAAAATAATTAGAAGTACCTATGTCATGGGGTTGTTGAAAAAGTAAAATAAGAAAAATCGGACTTTTCATATTCTATACTCAGAAAGAGTTGTACTAGGGTAACACCTAATTGTCCACTTTAGGCAAAAGGCTGGGGCTTTTCTGTAAAGCAGAAAATGCAGAGAGAGAAAAGGACCGGGAAGGAAGGTGATCAGTTCTGCTTTCTGTTTTCTTTATCTCTATTCCCATCATTTCGAACCAGTCTGCAACATTTTCATTTCCTAACTGGAAATCTGGGGAGAGCCAGGCTTCATTTTACACTTTCCAAATACTACCTGGATCACAGACAGAATATTTTTAAACTAAATATCAGATTATGTGAGTGTCTGATTTTAAAAAATTGTCCAGTGGCTATTCTTAGCATCTTTCATACTTGTTTAGAATAAAATAAGGCCTTAGGATTAAGGACTCAAACTCTTAGCATTGCTACCAAACAGCTATTGTTACTCCAGCCCTGACACACTGATATTAAGTCAATGCAGAGTTTACAAGCCCTTGAGCATGTTTTCATATGGAAGTTTACTCAGCATATTGCTGAGGGAATCCTTTTCTTGTCCTTGCATAAAATACTCTCTCTCAATTTGTTCCAGTCTTTATGTCTTATTCCTAATTTTAATTTTTCGTCTCTGATTTCTTGCTGTCAGCTTTATTTTTGGCCTGAGTTGCCAATGTGCCTTTTATCAAAGAATATTACTCAGTTTTTCACAGGTCGCAGCCCATGGTGAGCACTCAAGAATTTGGCAAGTGAAGAAGTGAATGAAGAAGCATATACATGAATTAATTAATGCTTCTAATATTTCATGGATTGTGAAACTAATCTGAGGAAAATTCAAAGTGCAGTGAGGTATTAAAAGATATTTTCAATTATTCCCTTAGAGGCTGTTTGTGCTTTCTTGCGGGTCCTTTATTTTATATCAGAAAGCTACCTTTTGTTCAATAAGAATTCACCATATAAACAGCAAATAATTAATTTTTAAATTGAGCTTTAACATTGTATTGAAGATATAAAAATTCAGTCCTTTAATTATAATTATCATACACTTGCATAATCTTAATTTCTAAAATATACATTCACACATAGATCTAAAATCAACTACATTGATTAAGCTTCACAGGTATATATTTTATGTGACAAAAAATATAATGATGTACAAGTATTTTTCTCTTTCTTAGAGATATAAATTTAGAGAGTAGCAGAACAGATTTAGAACTATAATGCAAGACTTTTCATTGATTTTTTTCCATTATATTTTGTCATTTCCAAAATATTGAAGGTCGATAATTTGACATTTCAATATGATCCTGGGCTCACAGATGCTTTTATATGAGCCATCAGCTTGCTGCACAACCCCCGCCCCCATTCCATCCCAGAATTCTTAGGTTACTGAGCAGAGTCAGACCCGTATCTGCTGGGAATATGTAGGTCAGTCCCTAAAACGGGAGGAACAGAGAGCAGCTGTGACCATGACAAGGGCCAGGGCAACTTGTCTTCTCTAACCGCTCCCACTGTCCACCACTTAAAGGTACTTCAGCATTTGTTACAGCTTTACAGCTCACTCCAGGGTTCAAAAGACCTGAAAAGGGGTTGTTTGTCTCACCGGGCCTCTAGGCAACCTTCACTAACTCTCTCCTGGTCTGAGGGCTCTCAAGCAACATTGATATCTGATATTCGGACAGTAATGTCTTTTATTGTGTTTATTCAACTCCCCCTCTTTTTTGTTCTCACTTCTTTTTTAGAGCTCTGCTTTTGCAGAACGAATAACAGATGTCTACTGTATTATATAATAATAGTTTGTGTTTTGCTGAAAAACCGCTGTTATAGTTTGGCTACCAAGAGGGCCATTCTATTGTTGTTCCTACAACTTAACATTTGGATTGGCAGATGGGGTGGAAAAGACTTTGAGGGTAGGGATGTGTAATATATTGATCCCTTTAATACCCACACAGGACTGTAAAACAGAAAAATAAAGACTATGATACATATTGTGTTTATCATAGCAAGCCCCCCTCCCAGTGTTTGTCCTTTGAAAGTATTTTTTTGTAATTAACTGTACCCAAGCTGATGCCATGTTATTTATATATTAAGTAGGCTACCAGAGGCTTGTAAAATGTGAGGCAAATGATGCGTTTTTTTCCATGAGCCACTGGAATAAAGTTTAACTATATAAAAGATCCTTGATTAAATTTTTTATGATACCAGCCTATTGCCATGGTGATGGCTGTAAATAAGCCCATTTTAAAGTCTCTAAGGCTAAGAGGTAGAAGAGGGGGATTCAGGTGCGTGATTGGAACAAGCTCCTACCTTTAGCTCTTCTAAATGCTGACAAAATGATATTTCTAAAATGAAACTCTATGTTATTCCTTGTTTACCTCCAGTAAGGATTCCCAGTCTCATTCAGGACTCTGCTGCCTTGGCATGTCAGAGATACGTAGGCTACCTTTCTCGTTTTTCATACTTGATTCCCAAAGGTCTGTGGAGTCTACTCCTGAGCCCACCAGGTCACACACAAAAATAAAATAAGTAATTTTCACTGCCTAAAAATATTGAGCTGTTCCATGCCCTTGTTGACTCAATTATGCAAAAATGGTGTCCTATTTTCCTCCTGGTGAAATTCAACCCAGCTTGCAAAATCAACTCCATAGAGCTTTGAAGCTCTCACTGAGTCATCTCCGCAGACAAAGCTTGTAACAATCAGCTCTGTTTTGCTTGGGTTTAAAACTATCTTTATCATTATAGTGACTGTACTGTCTTCAAAATTTAAATATATTTTTTTTCAATTTTAGTGTATAAATATGTTACTTTAAATATATTTTCTCCAATTAAGTAGGAGAAACCTAGTTTTCGGTAATATCTATTTTATTTACCATTCTATTTCTTGTGCCTATTATTGAGCCTGGCACATGTTGAGCTATGAATAAAATAATTTGCTCTATATTCAGCTCTCAAAAATATATATTCTTTGCCACAAAGTGTGCCAAATTTACCAATTTGCAGTGTTGATTTGGCTTGAGAGTACTGGGACTTGGGGAAAATATCTTTCAGTGACTCTGTAAGCCATTGATGTAAGTATGTGTTTATTTAACTAATCCAGATGTTTAGCTACTGTGGGGATTTCTTTTCTCTTAAGAAAATTAACAATTGAATCTTGCTCTCCAAATCTCAGTCATTGTACATTTGGTTAACAGAGTGAGCTTCCAATTTTATTACAAATTAGCCTAAAATAAAAATATGCAATATCTTGATTTTTAAAAATAACTTTACCCTCATTTTCACCCCATGGAGGACATTGAAAAAACGAATAAATAAAAACTTTGAGAAAATAAAAAGGAATGATGAACGATGGAATGACCATGTCTTCAAGCTCTATAATTCCAGTGATTCAGGCTACTACTTCACTACTTTTGAATGTCATAATATATGTCTATATTTGTTTTCCTAGATAATATTGTGCACACCAATATATTCTTATGTCTATTTGAAATCTTTTTCACCCATTATTTTATTATGAAATACTAGCCAATGAACATATCTTCATAGATCTCTTCATTGTGACCAATAAAAATGAATGTCTGTATTTTATTTAAATATAAGTTTATCTAACCTTTCCATGAATTGTATGAAATGACTTTATGCACATTAAAATATAAGTTATAGTGTTTTATGATGAGCACAGCCTATTAAAATCACATATGCCTCATTTTGAATCAAAACATATTTGTGTATATTTATAAGGGAGCAAGATTCACCAAAATTTCCCTCATGACTTGAGTTTTATCTTTAAAGATAATTCAGAAAATGACCTAAAAAAAGCATCAATGTTTATATGTTGGTTTTCATCTCTTTGCCTTGTCCCTAGCCAAGAACTTTCATTTTACTTGCAAGCAGTTCTAATAATTTTTATTCACAATGTGTATCTGTGATTTTTTAAAAGTCACTGCAGGAGAACTCATGAGAATTGGCAAGGGTTAGACTCAACTGAATCCTCTCAAATATAAACTTCATATCTAAAATAAGTAAACAGGTATACCCTGTTTATAAGCATTTAAAATGACTGCTGAGGCTTACTACACAGTTACCTCTGGTGGATATCATCATCTTATTCTCAGTTTCACAGTGTGAAGCCCCAGGGACAATGCCATACCTGTCAAAATTTCCACTCATTTTAGGATGTTTGAATTTCATATACAGTGGTCCCTCCTTGTCCATGTGGGGGATATGTTCCAAGAACCCCGGTGGATGGCTGAAACCTTGGACAGTACAAAATCCTATATACACTATGTATTTTCCTATACATACATATCTATAATAAAGTTTAATTTATAATTTAGGCACAGTAAGGGATTAACATCAATAACTAATAATAAAATAGAATAATTAAAACAATATACTGTAGTAAAAGTTGTGTGAATGTGGCCTCTCTCCTTGTCAAAATATCTTAATGTGCTGTATTCATCTTTTTTCTTGTGATGACGTGTGATAAAATTCCTATGTGACGAGATGAAATGAGGTGAATGACATGGGCATTATGACATAGCATTAGGCTACTACTGACCTGATAATATGTGACATGTATTTTAGGGCATCTCTTTGGAATACACTACTCTTGGACTATGGGGCCATTATTATGTAAAATGAGAGTTACTAGAACCCAAGCACTGAGATACTAGAACAGTCAAGCTGATAACCCAGTTGGCTAAGTGACTACCAGGTGGGTAACACCTACCTCATGGACATGCTGAAGAAAGGGATGATTCATGTCCTGGGTGAGACGAAGATAATTTTACCACATTACTGAGCATGGTGCATACTTTTAAATTTATAAGTTGCTTATTTCTGAAATTTTTCATTTAATAATTTTGGACTGAGGTTTACCACAGGTAAATGAAACCAAGGAAAGTGAAACCATGGATAAAGCGGGAACACGTGTGTGTGTGTGTGTGTGTGTGTGTGTGTGTGTGTGTGTGTGTACTTGTGTGTGTTTATTTTTAACTGGCTTCAAACTTATTTTACCATCTTTCTGATTTCCCTTTTTTCATCTTCCAATGTTTCTAACTGAAATTAGAATTTAAAATTCGTGACACTTTAATTGGTTAAATGAAGAATGTTGAGAAAATAAGAAATTATGTTCCAGAATTTACATATTTTTGTTTTATCCAGAAATTCACATGGGCTGAGAGTTGGAACCATCTTTGTAAGCCAAAATTCAATCAAATATTCGTTCAGCAAGAAAATAAATTGGTTTCTGAGGAGCAGCAGATTTTGTACAATTAAAAATTAATAATTCACAGATTAGTAAAGTGACAAGCTAGGTGAGCCTCTGAAAAATGATGAGGGACAATATCTTCTCTATAGGACATCAGCTCCACCAATAGGTTTCCCAAAGGCATAAAAGAGCTCACATCTGCCATCATTCATAGCACAGAAGGTGCTCTCCCTCTTCTCCCGCCCCCCACAAAAAAGAAAGCATGACCCATTTCAACTCCTGATTTAATTTTTGGAGTACGGAAGTCCAAAATTTCACTACAGAATCACTGAAATCTGATGTTCCCAGCTGATGCTCCATTGTAATTTAATGTTCCTTCTGGGGACGCTGCCCCAGTTTGAGATACATGGCATTAAAACATTGCCAAAATGTGTAATCATGCTCATAATATTTTGATGAGAATATCAAAGTGT
Organism: Miniopterus natalensis; assembly: GCF_054644295.1. NCBI lineage: Eukaryota > Metazoa > Chordata > Mammalia > Chiroptera > Miniopteridae > Miniopterus > Miniopterus natalensis. The sequence goes on along the minus strand of NC_142091.1, from coordinate 63,102,170 downwards.
CACATTTCATGGCGGGTAGGAAATAGTCTTTGTATGTTGTTCTTTGTTTGATATTTCCATTTGCACTTTCTTACATGTTTTCTCTCTCTATTTGTTCACCAGCTTTCAGGATTTAGACTTGGAATAGCTTTGGCAATCAGATATAACATTGCTGTCTTTATAGGAACTTGAAACCAGCAGTTTTGTTAAAAGGGAGAAGCAGCTTGTGGCAGTAATGTCACAATTGTGAAAATAACGCATTACTGATGTTATTTAGTTTCTCATTAAGGCTGATCTAATCTTGATTTTTTTTCCCCAACTGATATATCTTGGGTAAATCTTTAGTGTCTCAGAAATATAGATCTGCAATAAACAAAGACTATTTAGCTCAATACCCTCAGGTCACAGGTGAGAAAATTGCCTCCTGAAGGGAGAAATTTAAAGCTATTTGCGCAAAGGCTCACATTTTTGATACCATTGTAATTTAACCTAGTTATAAATAACTGGAAAGGAGCAAAGGGAAGGCCAACTATTATAGGCATTCATTTGTGCAACTTTGCCAGGAAGCTGCAGTTTAGATGCATGCCCAGTAAAGTGTAGGTGACCTTAGGAAGGTACTTGTTTGTCATTCACACCTGGGAACAGGTCATTGGCCAGAGTAAGCATGGCCAGGGCAACCCTGGAAGATAGGAGATATTTAACCTCCTAAACAAAAGAGTTCACTCTTTCCTTGCTCTCTTGAGACTCTTGTTGTAGGGATGTGCTCTCATGTCTCTCCTGCATTCACCCACATGGCCCACAGCCATGTGGATCCCACAGAATGGAATGATGAACTGCAACTAGTCTAATGCTGTGCGGGACCCAACTCCAACATGGATGGGAAACTTTGGACTCTAGCTTTGTTTCTAGCTCTACTGGATCCCCAGCTGCACGTCTTGCAGGACTGGGTTAAGGGAAACGGGACTTTGGAAACCTAAGGATGTAACCCCATGCAAATAAAAATCATTCATCCTCTGTGCAAGTCTCAGAAAATTCTTTTTCTCCAGATAGTGTAAGGACCCAACCTCCAGCACCCAGTGGGGAAGGGGGAATCCCCTACTTTCACCAATAACACTTTAATGTAGAGGTGGCAGCAAGTCTAAAAAAAACCCCTCAAGAATCCTGATTCCATTCTGTCAATTCTCATACAACATGGATTATATTATTAGTAATGTATGCACTTTGTATTAAAAAAAAAATCCTAAACTTCAAAATAATGTGTTAAAAAATAAAAAAAATTCAGTTAACTCATTTTTTTGTTTCTAATTTTTGCCAAGTCAAAAGGCCTGTCTCATTTCCCTTGTCTTAGTTGTAACTCAAATAACAATAAATTTGAGAGAAACCTATGTGAATTATTTAAAATGTGTATAATTAGAGAACTTGAGCTCATATATTTATATGTGAAAAAATGCAATATAAATAACAATCTACTAATATTTTTAAACTTATAGTAGTTAAAAGTTAATATAAGTTATATAGTAGACCTCATATTATTTAAAACACACAAAACAATCATAAGCACTTAGTTGCCTATTTCAGCTTAAGAATATTGCATTTTAGCAAGCATTTGCTTTAGAAAACTTGTGACTTTAAATTCTTTCTCTGCCTCTTAAAGATGTAAATCCTCTACAGCCCAGGAATGTCTTTCTCAAGGACGTGCTAGCCATCCCTTCATTGCCATACAATCACCAAGAAAGGGAGGGCCCCCTCTCTTAGTCTCTGTGTGCAGGTAGGAATCATACTTCCACAAACACCAATTAGCAAACAGAGGGGGAATAATCCCATCCACCAACCTTCCCCCTACAGTCCTCCCATACTTTCCCATTTGCTACCCCAGCATTTAAAAGATCCGCTATCTTTGGTTTCAGCATTGAGTTCAGTTTGTCACTCTTACTGAATAGTCTTAAACCCTCTTGAAATGGTTTTGAATAAAGTCTTTCTCAACTGTTTAACTCCACCTGGTGCAATTTTTCTTTGACACTTGAAAGAACTTTGCTGTTGATTAGACATAAATGGAATTAACAAACTGTTTTTACTGGTTTCTCTTTGACATCCAAAATCTGAGTCATGGTAGCTGGATGGCAGTGTTCTTCTTTCATACCAAATAGAAACAATTTTTTAAAGTACTTTGCAAATATGAAAAATGTGATTTAAATACTTCAATAGCGATGCTGATGCTGATAATAGAATAACAAGAAATATTAATGATACTTATATAAAGGTAAACATTCACAATAAAAATAAATATATTAGTTATGCTTAAATGTTCAAAGTCTAGCATTATCATCTATTATTTCAGGGAGGTAACATAAAAGCATGTATATTATAAATAAGAATCAAAGTTGTGTCAACTTTTCTCATATAATAATGTGTTAATATTAAAAGATCACAGTGGTTCTATTTATAAAAAGTGGGGGGTTTTAGTTCGTTCATTAAAAACTCAGTGGAAACTATATTATTAAAACTGGAGAAAATCACTTCTACTCAAAAGATTAAATGTCTGGGGATGACTCCAGCAATGGTGTGATTGACAAAAAAATCTTAGAGTTTTTCTTCATTTTTGTTTAATAAAAATTGATTGCGCTTATTACAGCTTTCTGCCATCACTCCACTGCAGGAGCTGAGGAGGCATTTCTTGATAGGTCCTATTTGCGGCCACTTAAAGCCTTCAAAAACGTACTGGCTTGAAATTCATCATCATTTTTCTCCTTATTTCTAAATGAGGATTTTCATTGAAAATTTGGTGAAATTCCAGTCTCCATTTTTTGAGTTACTGAAGCAATAAAATTAGATATTTTTCACCTGGATATTGTTTCAGGTACAATTTGAAGTATTTTTGTGGTGAAGGTCATTGGAAAAAGCTCTGTGTGAGCAGAGTTCCAAAAGTGAAACTATTTTTATATGGCATTTTATGTATAAAATGTTCTGTATATATCTGGAATTTAAAGTTAAAGCCAAAACCAAACAAACGAAAAACCCAAATGGAAATTTCCATTTACTCTTAAATGGCAGCATCTATACTTGTCAGTCCTAACTTCCTGGTAGAGTGGTCCTTTAGCATCACTGCATCAGTTCTTTATCTGTAAAGTATGTAGTTTGGACAAGATGACTCCGAAGGTCACTTACAGCTACTGTACTTGAATTATTGTTTCCCAAGCGGTAGTAAGAGAAGACAGAAGTTGGAAAGTAAAAATATTTAAAATAATTTTTATGTAGTCATAATATAATTATTTGATCACTATTATTTTAAAAATATCTAAGAGTAAGCATTGCAATATGAAAATAATGCTAGGAGGGCATAGTGATTTTGATGATGACCTAAAGATTTTCAGTATTGAGTTAAATGAACTATTTCATGTAAATTTTAGCATACTAAATTGTGCCAACATAAGTTAGCTGCCACCAATCAAATGCCAACAAAAGCCCTAAATCTAGGGTGCAAAAAGAGGAGAAACTTCATTCAAGATAACAGTTTACAACCCAGGGATTTGTTTTTGCTAGTTTTAACCCTACTTGTGGTACTGCTTTCTGGATTTCTCTGATTCCAATCCTCTGTTATTAGTTCCATGTACTAGGTCTCAAAGTTTCTCAGTCTTTATACATGTTTCAAAACCCTTAAATTTTTATACATGCTTGAAAAGATAAAAATCTTAAAAACGATCAGAGTAGTCATTTGATAGTTGTTTAACACTAGGTCTTTCTTTGGAGTTGAATTCTTTACTTCCATAACTTAAGACCCCAGGAACCTAAGTTTTCACATATCATTTACACTATATATATACATATATATACATATATATACATATATATATATATAGATTAGTTTGAGCCTTTTTTTCCTAACTTACTTCTTTCTCTGACATGACCATTTATCTTAATATTCCATCCAACAAAGATTAGGATAATAATAAATGATCTCATTTGTAATAAAATATTACCTTTAAATAAAATTTGACTGCACTCATGTAAAAGATTTTTCTGAAGCAATCTTCAGACCCTTTTCTCTGTGGTATTTTCTGCAATGCATGACAATTTTCTCAGGTTGATTATGTAGAATTATAATACCTTTCCTTTGGCCATGTAAGTGAAAATCATACTGCGAGAGTCATTCTCAACATTGTTACATGATACAATATACTGCCATGGATTTCATAAGCTGTTTTCTGGAGGGCTCAGTATGCAGTATTTCACTAGGGAACAGACAGGAGAAATCCTAAGAAACAGAAATACTCAGAAATAGACAGTTTGCCCCCAAATGCTGTCACTTACTATGCACATATAACTATTTTAAGAAACATAACATTAAGTATTTTGCATTATTACATTAAAAAGTCTCAGTCACTTCCATAGCATAGCTATTGTAAATACCAATAAAGTTTCTAATAAAGTAAAATATTTTTGGTTTCTTTGTAGCCTCCAGTTAAATTAAAATCTAATAACAGTCACATTGCTCAAAAGCCTTGCTGCTTATATGATTATTTAAATTGTCATTCACAACTTTCACTGGCTTAGGAGAGTTACAATAGTTGAATTCTAGAACACTAAGCTTATTTACAGGACATTTCTAGTGTTCATTTCCTTCAGTCTTTGATAAACTCTTATTTAGCCTCTTGAACTTTATCTACGAACCCTTGTGGGCCCTTACGACTTTTTCATACTAAATAAGGAAGGTGTACGTTTGCTTTGAGGACTCCTTTTCCTAAAAAGTTAAGGTTTTCCTCTTTCCTTCTTCTCAAATAGAAACTAGCTGTTTTGATTGTGTGTCAAATTTTCATTTATCAAATCTCCAGGTCAGTTCCATTCGATATCTCTTCTCCGGTCTGTAAAATTATTGGTTGTGGCACAACTTGTATCTGAAAAGTTATTTCTACACAGATAAAAGTGTGCCATCTGACGCATGTTTTAGTTGTTTTATTTGTGGTAAGGAGGAGGTGGGAAGCATCTTAGAAACTTGCACCTCACTGTGTTCCTAGAGGTGTTCATCTTTGTTATTTTATCTGTAAAATTACAACCTTTTGCTATTAAAAAATATAAAGAGTAATTGTCATAGTTTTAAAATTTGTTTTCCAGGGTTTAATTGGATTTATTTTAAAGTGTTTAAAAAAAACCCCACAACTTCCAATTAAATTTAGATAAGTGTATTTTATTTCACTGACTAGCAGTTATCTAAACACCCAGATCCCTTTCAGTAAATAACCATTACATGCTTCTTGTATAAAAATATTTCATTTAATTCTTCTAGTTTTTCACTGACTCAGATTTAATTTCTGGGTACTTCAATAGGTTTTCCAACACCCACTATAACCCTAAACCTTGGGAAACAGCTTTTTTCCCTTTTTGGCTTTCATAATTTAGTTTATAAGAAACTTGTGGGGGTTTTCATATGGGTGGGTATTTTAAAGTTGTAATTTCAATTATTCGCTTAATTTTGACAAATAGATGAAGAGAATCATTTTACTTTGAGGAATCTACCACAACCATGGTAGAGAGAGCTCATCAATAATATCTTGTAATCTAAAGGCTGTATTTTCAAAGTTTATAATTTTGGCAAATAACTGTAGCTTGTGCCATAAAGATTGGGTAGATACAATACGCTACTCCTTCTGCTAAAATTTTTGTGTAAGTGATAATTTATCTTTTCCATTACAATCAAGGTCAAGAAACATTGGCATTCATTTCCTGAATCCCTGCCAATAGAAACTATTTTACATTTGCTTCTGACTAATGTTCCTGTCACTTAGATTTAGATAATTTTCTTTAAAAAGGAAGTGAGCATTCTAGAACTTAATTAGGGAACTACTTAATATAGCACATGAATTAATACACCTAATTGTAGCTGTCTTATTAGAGCAGACTTGTCTTTGTTCCCTCTTTTAATTACTATTGTTTTTTCTTTCTTCTATGACTTTTACTCTGGCATAGTGTCATTATAGGGGAAAGCGAAATGAAGCACATAGTCTACCCAATAGCAATACAATGATTCTCTACATCTATGTGTGGAAATTGTGTGTAAGAAAATATTTGACATTGCAACTTTATACCCACACATCTGAAGACCCCAAAAGTTGCCTAGAAACTAGATTATGAAAACAAAAAACGAGAGGAAAAAGCTGTTTCCCAAGGTTTCAGGTTATAGTGGGTGATGGAAAACTATTGAAAATACCCAGATATTAAATTTAAGTCAGAGCTCAGCTTAAATTTGGGGGTAAATGGCTTTTGAAAAGTATGTTTGCTATAAGTTAAAACTGGATGGAACCTGGTAAAATTCTAATCAATATAAAGAGGGGGAGGGGGAGAGAGAGGAAATGGGAAGTGGAAGAGAAGAGGTGGGGAAAGGGGGGGAGAAATGATGGGGTAGGAGGAGAAAGGAGTGAAGGGGACATTGAAAGTGCCTTTGACTTGGCCAAATTTATTCTTCTAAAGACTTCTGTGACTTCTATTCATTCAACACAGGTCAGCTTTTATCCCAATTTCAAAGGCATGATGACCAACTTTCTTGACACTCACAACTCATTCATGGCATCTCATGAATTCTTATTTTAGCGTAGTTCCCATACGAATGGTAAACTTTGGGTCTTTGACACTTCTTGACTATTAGATCCACTGTGGTACAGGTCCCATTTCATTCTTGTTTGCTTGCACATGCATCGTATTTTATCTCTGTTTCCCTACATTGCAGTTATATTCCAAATTCAGAATCTGATGATAAAGTATTATAACGTGTGCTTTTTCTAGGAGATAAAATTGTATTTATTTCCTTCTAATATTCTTAAGTATTAGACATCTTCAGTCCTAGAGGGAACAGGATTTATCTGAATGGTTCTAATTTTTTTCTTGAAAATGTAAAAATTAAGCCTATTCTGAAATTGATAGAGTACTATTTGGATCACTGCATGTCAATGCAGGAGACTTACAGTTCTTTAGGAAAAGAGACAGGTAGAGACAGGGAGAGAGAGAGAGATGGGGTAACAAGGGCACAGGCTCCAGTGAAACACTTTATGTGAGGTTTTAGAAAGAAGATTTCATATGACTGACAAAACAATATTTTAAAATAATCACCACTGAAGTTGGTACAATAAAGGAAACTCTTGCCTAAGAAGTTCCAGTGTATCTGGGAAAGTACCCAAGGACATTTTAAGGTATATGGTCCCATTGACAAGTTTCACTCTGGGGCCCTAAGTTAAAATGCCTGTCACTGAGTTTCAGCTATTTAGAAATCCACTACTGGACAATTTACTAGCAAAGAAGAGATATACAGATTACCCTGAGAGGCAGAAAAGACTGAAAAATATTAGTAAAACACCAGCTGGCAGATAAGATAGAGGGGCAAAAAAAGAAAAGACAGGTGATGGAGACAGATGGAGAAACGAGGGTGGGAAAATGATATTAATACAAGTATGTTGAGGGAACAAATCTTATAATTTATGAGCAGGTCTTGCAAGTTAGGTATGGAAGGCATTAAAATTATTAAAATGCAGAAAAGATTACATTGCTGAGTAGCTGACAGTGAAAAGGGAAGCCAGCAGATATTAGCAAATATATGAAATGCAGATAAAAACAGGATGGAAGGAAACTGGATAAAAAAGGAAATAGAATGAAGCATATGCTTGATGTTTCCTCACCAGAAGAGCCATATCTGAAACAGGATAAATAAAACCTGATGCATGAAGATTGTCCTATAAGTAACAGCATTTAGATCGATAGCCCCATCCCATTTAGATAGGCCTGGATATTTTCCATTACTGAGAAGGGAACTGAGATCAAATCAGTTTTAAGCCTATGAAGAAACCATCCTGCTCCACTTAAATCTTACCTGAATTTTCAGACAGCATGTTCCTCTCATTGTGAAAATCAATTTGTGAGTCCCTACATTTCAGGGCAGCACTAAAGATATCATTGTTCGTGTCCACAGGAAACTGACCATTCAACAAATATTTACTGAGTTATTTCTATGGGCCTGATGTGGACTAGGCAGTGAAGACTGAATTAGGGAAAAACGGGGAGGGAGAGAGACATGGTCTCTATTCTTAGGCAGCTGTAGTACAGCAAAGGAGAAAGAAATTAGAGAAACAATTCCACAAACTAGTGTACTTTATACAGGTTGAAATAAAATTCATAAAGGATTAACACAAAGTGCTATGGGAGTATATAGCAAGGTGTGTGGGACGGTGCTAGGCTTGGGGACTGGGCTCAAGGCCGACCTGAAAAATAGTTTGAGCCAAGCTCTGAAGGAGAGGTTGGAATCTGCCAGGGATGGGGGAGATGGGGTAGGACAATGGGGGCGAAGAGAGTGGACACCAAAGATAACGGGTAACGTTAGAATGTAATTTTTATGTTTATAATCTTCGTTGGGTTTTCGGATCAAGGTTACATCAGCTCATAACTGATGAGAATATATCTTGTTGCTCCCTTCTCTGGAAGAATCTGTAACATCAGTATCATTGGCCTTATGTATTCCTTAAATACTAGGTACAGTTTGACAGTGACGCTATCTGAGTTTCCACTAGAGCAAGATTTGTAATTACAGATAATTATATAAATATTTATAAGACTATTTTTAATATGTATATTTCATTGTGATAAAATGTTATCACATGAAAATTGCAACATTAGGCATTTTAAGTGTACAATTAAGTAGCATTCATGGCATGCACAGTGTTGTACAATCCTCAACACTGCTCCCAAAACTTTGTCATCAGCCTAAATAGGAACTCGGTAACCATTAAGCAATAATTCCCCATTCTTACCACCCCCCAGCCCCTGGTAATTTCTCCTCTATTATGTCTCTATGAATTTACCATTTCTAGATATTTCACCGAAGAATTAAAATCATGTAATATTTTCCCATTTGTATTTGGCTAAGTCCCCCCCCCCCTTTTGGGGTTGTTGACAATGACTTTTTTTTTTCTTTTTTATGTATTTATTTGTCAACATTTGCACAAACATGGCCTCATTCCCTAACACAAAACATACAACCAGGACACACACACAAGGCTTTAGGGAAGTCTGTCAAGTACTTTGAAGGACAGGGAGGGATGAACATAGCTTGGCAGGCTTTCAGTTTCATTTGCAGGGATCAGGGGAGGACTCTGGTCCTATACCTGGGAAGGTAGAGGGCTAAGGAAGGCAATAAACAGAGCCTTGGGCCAGCCTGCTGCACTGCAGTGCTCCTTGCACATGGACTCCACAGCACCCACACCTGGCCCGTAACCAACAGCAGGAGCCAGGAGGGCAGAGCTCGGGGGCTGGTGCAGGCAGCCCAGAAATGCTAAAAAAGGCCCTCTTCAAACAGCACCCATGCCACACAGGGCCTGAGGTACAGCTGAGCCAAGCTCTGCAAACCCTAACTATGTGGAAGCATGGTCTTTTCCCTTGCCTGACCTTTGGGATTGGGCAAGGTGCCCTCCTGAGCCAGCAGCTTACTCTTGACCATACCCAGGCTCTGGTTAGGGCTCAGAGGATTCTCCCAGTGGCCAGGCTGGTGGCTGGGGCACTGCTTCTGTATCCAGCCTACAGCCATGCTCTGTGTCATAGTCCTGCAATGTACCAATGGGTGGCCTGATTTTGGTTTTCTCTAGTTTTAGTTTGATAACTTGTATATAAATTTATTTGCGTTCACCCTGCTTGGCATCCTAAAACTTCTTGAAACAATGAACTAAAACTATTTATGCAGTTTGAAAAATTTTCAGATTTTACCTCCTGTTTTACTTCTGCCTCATTAATATGCTTATCCGCTTCCAAAACGCTATTTAAACATCAGAGCTTAATTAACTAGATCTTGTCTTATATCTTCTGTTTCTTTTCTTCTATATAAAATTTTCAGACTTGTCTCCAAATGCTGCATCCCAATTTGTTTGTTGCAGCCAAACTTCTGAGTCATTACTTGTCTTGCACCCTATATAAGCTGCTATTACGTACGCTCATTGAGCCCTTGTTTTAGGTTATGGTATTACTCACCGCAATAACTTCTACGGACATTTTTCTTCAATATGCTTAAGTCCCTGTATATTGTTTCTGATACTCTGTGCAACTGTTGAAGCTTAGGCTTTATTCTCTTTACTGTCTAAATGCATATTTTTATCTCCTGCTCCAGTCTGATAGTTCCCATATTTGTAATTTCTATGTATCTGTACTTGTAATTTCTATCTATATCATTGTTCTCATTTCTAAATTTCTCAGGTAATCTTGCCGCCTCTTTTGTGTGGTTACATTTGGCTGCGTGGGCAGTATGGCATCATTGAAAAAGTATTTGTAGAAGCAATTTGAGGATTAGCACGATGTTACATTATGATATTTTAGTCTAGAAAATGATTCTCATTTGCTTCTGTCTGTCATCTGTGGGTTTGGAATCTTTTTAACTTAATCCAATTACATGGTTTGAGACATTCTTCGCTATTTGTACTGCTTAAAACCAGACTTTATTCTATATGAAGGCCAGTTTTATTCCATTTAATTTTACCCTTTGAAGGAAGCCTTTTGAAGTCCAGGAGGGAAATGGTTTAGCAAGGTCCACCTGACATAGATCTGGGTGATCGTCAAGGTCAGGCTGATTCTTGATCTCACAGTGGGGCATGCGTGATGGATATGGATCATCATGCTCTTGTTGGGCAGATATAGAGGTATTTTATTCAAAGAACAACTCTTTGTTGAGAAAATCCTAAATACACTTCACTCCAAAGCAGATGTAACGACACAGCTCAAGCAATACCTCCTCCACCTACAGATAAAAATAACCCTTCTAGGTTACCGATAGAAAAGCATGCTTAGCATTTATTCTGATAATTCATGGGAGAAATGTTTTACTTAAATAACTAAGCAAGTATATTTTCCTTTAGCATGGCAGACTACTAATTATATTTATTGGTGAAAGCATATGAACACTTTGAATTTCATACAGAGTCATTCAGGCTTATACAAAAGTGCAGGGTTGCCTAACAAATACTTATCTCTTGCTAAGGAGAAAATGCAGAAGTGGATGCAGTCTTTACCCTGCAGGATGTCTTACTCTGTTCAACAGGCTTTTATTATTTAAAAGTTCTAATGAGGGTGGTAATAATTTTTATGTTAGAATAAAGTTTTTTTTTATTAAACAAATATATAACTATGTTAGAGAACACAATTTCATTCATATGTCAGTTTTTAGTTCCTGCTATGAACATTAACGATAGCAAGAACAAAAGCATATACACAGTAGAATTAATTTTTGATACTAAATCATATCTCAAAGTAATATAACTGAAAGCATTTTTGCCAAGGTTTCAAGAGCCCCAAGTTTTTGCCTTAGCTATGTTGATAACTGGCCATGTGATTGCAGAAGGTTATTGGATCCAATTCTACATATGTAAATTAAGGGACATAATTATTACCTACAAATTTATTAGAAATTCAGAAGTTAATGATAAGAAATATTATAGATTATTACCTAAATACTTATCAACATCTATAACCTACCTAATTATAGTTTATTCTCTATCGTATTTCCCCAAATGAATTATATTTCTTAGAGAGTGGGGTAATGACATTTTTTTTGGTTCATTGCTATGCACCACAGTTGGCTGCAAATCATTTGAATAGGACAGACCTACATCTTCCTTCTGTATGATGGGGGGAAATTTGGTATCTTCAAAAAAAACCCCAAAAGATGCCTGATGTAATTTTCTCTGAATTTAATTATTTCATTTTTTAAATTGACATCCAAATAAACATTTTCAGTGAAATTGGGCTATTTGTATGGCTAAACACAAAAAACTTAATCACATTTTGGGTGGGAATTCGAAAAAATGTATATGAGTGGTGGCAAGTGTAAGTAGTAGCAGTAAACTTGTCAGTTTTCTCTAATTATTCTTAAAAGATACTTTGCCTTGATTGAAAGGATAGTGAATTTCATAACTTGTCTAAAAGATATGCAGCATTTAGTATTTACTGACACAGAGAAGATGTGTTTTTATATATGTATGTATATGTATATATGAGTATGTGTGTGTATATGTATGTATGTAGATAGCTAGGTATACATAGATATATACATATATAGATAGAGAGTATGTAGGTGTCTATTTCTGCTTAGTGGATAAAATCAAAATTGAATAGCTTTATATATATGACACAAATATAAAGAAAATATAGTATATGGAAGAGCAAAAGCTCTATGAGAGCACAGAACTGACATATTTAGAGTATTCAGACACATCAAGTTCCGTCTGATGTTCTCTCTGATATGTAGAAGATGGTGGTAAGTTTGAATGGAAAACAATAGTTTATGAAGTTGAATAAATTTCAAAGATTTTTTGCATAACTGAAAACATGGTCTTAATTAAATTATTTTAAAATAATAGATTAAAAATTTACTTCATCATCATTAAATTGATGGAGAAAAGGGGCTAAGTTTGCATGAAATATACAGCAGTAGAGGGAAAAGTTGTGTCTGTCTGAATGGGAAAAGATGACAGATTTTAAAGAAGAAATAGAATTTTGATAGCTATGATCATTAATAAGTAATTTTATTTTCAAGAGAATATTAAATTAACCTCATAAATCCACATGAAATTAAATATCTATTTTATTATCATTTAATTCAGGATATGAGCAATGAAATATACCGTGAAGTACTTGCCTTCAAAAGATTCCATCTTATGTGGGGGCCATTTATTTGGCAAATCTAGCCTTTTAAAAAAATAGTTATGATGAGTAGAGAAAAAGTAATAGAAACGAAACATGTGCCTGGTAGCAAGATGATCACTAAGTGGAACAGTAATAAAATCAGCATCAGTACTATATTATAATTAAGTTCACTATAGAAGATTTTGCATTATAATCAAATGCATTTTACATTCTCCAGTGTAAAAATTAGATGTGAGTTTGGTTGAATCGTTTCTCACATAATGCCTGTGATCCTATTACCAAACTTTGAGTGTTTTATTATTTCAAGAATTTATTTTCATTTCAAGTGTTGTTTTCCAAAAACTCTTCTCAATGTTTTATTTTCCTCTAAAATATTTATTTTTCAATATAAAGCCAACTTTATGATATATTTTCCCCACAATATATGAACATCTATATCGTCATGAATACAGAATTATTCAGAAATAAGTCTTTTCTTTTGATTTGAATGACACCATGAAAATTAGGGGGGGGGAAACATAGTCATAGCTGCAAAATTAGATTTTGCTAGAGCTAACTCAGCTAAAAAGTATTAAATTTACTTACAATTTGGGGATCATATTCTGAGATATATTATAAAGCTGGCGAGGTTAGTATTTCAAGACACAAGTGATTTTGTTGATTGTTATAAAAATGTCTCTTTCATGTGTGTGTCTGTGTGTGTGTGTGTGAAAAGGGAGTTAATTTAGTCTCAAAAGAGATACGAGCTTTAGAAAAAGGGGCGAGAAATTCCTGAGACGTGTATATCTATTCTCTTCTACCAAACTCACCAAACTTTTTGTGGACGAGAAGCTGGCATTATATGCATTGATCTACACCTATTGCATATATGAGTGTAGCATGTAATATGTGTATGTAACATATGTATGTATGTGGAATATGGGAGGTTGAATCAAATTAAGAGATGCATTGCAACACATAACAAGCAGGCCTAAGTAAAAAATAATGCAAATTTAGTCACCCCCTCTGTTTCAGTCGACATGATAGTTGTACTGGAAACCCCTGTGTTTTCTTGCTTTTTGCCTTCTTACACAGTTCTAACATGGACTGAGTCATTTGTTCAGACTCTGTCAATTCACATGTAAGAAACCTGCAAATTCGAGGTAAGTGATGCATTAGTTTGTATAAAATGGTAAGTTCAGTACATGTCTCTGTTAATCAAGAAGCTATTATTCCCGAATGAAAGAGACGTTTATCCTTGTAGTCTCTACTCAATCTAAATATGTTCATTGAACTAAGTGAAACGTTCATACACATACAGATATGTGGAACATTTCCTCTAACTTTGTATTTCCGAAAATTAAACTTGAAAAGTTGCAATAATACTGCAATGAGCATCTATGTACCTATTACCTGTATATTTATCTCTCTCTGCTTGTCAAAATTTCTTATTCTGCTTTCTCTCTTTTCTTCTTCCCCTCTTTTTCTATAAATGTGTGTGTGTGTGTGTGTGTGTGTGTGTGTGTGGCCACACTGTACTCTTCCTGAACTGCAGAGTACACAGTTAACAGGAAAGCAGGTGCCAACAGTGAACAAGCATATTCCCCCTTAGGAACCGATATGATGACCACAATCAGCAAGCTTACCATGGATGCGGTACTTCTATTTAATATAACTCACATTCCAATTTCCCCAACTCGCAATAATATCCTATAGCTGTGCCTTTTTATGACCCAGGATGTAAGCTAGAATCTTTTGTGACTTACTTGTCATGAGTTTAGTTTTCCATTAATCTAGAAGAATCTCCCCAAGGTTTGTTTCTTTGTGTGTGTTTTTGCCTTTTATGATAGTACAAAATTATGCAATTGACTTTTCAAAATCTGCTTTTCCTACAGAAGCATTTTATTTATTTGTTTGTTTTATATAAGTAGAAATGTATATGTAAATTTAGAATAATAAATTAGAGTAATAAAAGCTAGTCCTCCCAATTTGTGCCCAGTTCAGTGGGATAACCACATTAAAAATAATAGCACTGGGCTTTTTTCCCCCTAAGAAATCCCATTTGTATTGATTACTTAAATGTAAAAGGTAATATATGTAGTGATATTTAAAGAGTAAACAAACTCTTATCACATATTCTCTTTACCATTAACTTTTTCACAAAAAATAAGGCATTTTCTTTTCATCAGAGAAGTAATAAAGGGTTTGTTTTGAAGCAGTTTTGCTAATATATAGGAATACTGAAAACTGATTAATGTGATTTATTGTACACTTTCCTCAAATGCAATGAAATACAATTATTGGATTTTCTGTATTGTGCTTTAGTACGTAAAAATCAGCATGCATTTTTCTACCCTGTAATTTCATGGTGTTACAATGTTATTACTCAATAATGACTTAGCAATTACTCTATAATTACCCTATCACTGAATAGTAATTATCACATAATTAGAAGATCAATTTCCAAAGATTGAAAATAATACAGCAATTTGGGACATGTAAACAGTGGTTGTAAACGTAAATGTATTTATAAGATTATTGCTTGCACATAAAATAAAACCAATAAATATAATTTAGATTCCTATAACTAGATTGCAAGAAAAGTTAAAGATTAAGTTTATAAGAAATAAGTAGTAGTGTGCTTCTATTAATGAAGCAATTATTTACTTCTCATTAAAAACTTATTAGTAAAACATTGGTGTTATTTACAATCAAAACAGTTGGCATTAGAAATTAATAGGTGATAGTTTTTATTAGTGGAAAAACAATAAATAAAAAACCACTGAAGAGGATTCTCTCCATATGTCCTTATATAAAAATATTATTCACAAACATTAAATTTGGCAACAATTTGAATAAAAATCCAAATAACTACATGTTAAGTGAAATAGTTTGGGCTTCATTGTTTTTGTTGTTTTGCTTGTGCTGGGTTATGTGGTTTCTCTTTAAATCAAAATTCTAAAGTAAATAATTTTTATGTCTAGTCAAAATACCACAGATTCTTACTATTAATTATTATTTTGGGGGGATATTAGACTTTTATTTTTGCTTTTTACACTAGAAATACCCTCTCCTGCTCTGTCTATAAAGTGTTTTCTGGAAAGATTGATGAGCCTTTTGTACCTGCTGTAGGTAGAGGAACACTGGTGCTATTTGTACCAGGACTTAAGTATTTTCTTCTTTCATCTTGAAATTCACTGGCAGTGTGAAACCTGACAATGTATTAATAGAGTTGTAGTGCAGGAAACAGGTACAAATGAAGGACAAACAGGAACTTACAATCCCTAACATCAGTAGACTCATTTAACAGGGTGTCAGCTATGTATACAGTATGAACAAAAATATAGTCCTTACAAACAAGATGTTCACAGTCATTAATCCCTCCCTGGAGCATTCCCCTGCTCTCTACATTAAAGACAGTTTCTTAAGAGCCTGGTCTGGTTCTTGTCTTTTGTTTATTGTCTTATTTTCAGCTAAGTTGGTATCGTATTAAACATGCTCCCTTGATTAAACCATTTAACACTGATTCCAACTACTTTTGAATGAAAGACTTGGAATCGTCCAACAGCAGGTCCTGCTGAGAAAAATGGTACTCCTGTGATATTGCTTTCTAGTCACCTATTAACTTTTTATTCACTTACTTGTATTGTAGTCTCTTGGAGATATACTCTGGTATCAGGCAAATTCACATGGTACATAGGCAAACAGGTATTGAGAGCCTCTAAATGAGATGGAAAGAAGTTGGTAGAGGGCTGAAACCCAGTGTGAATGGGAAAAGAAGATTAAGAATTGATGGGATCCTAAGAATGACAAGATGATGTCCCTGGCACTGGCATGTCTTACTAGGGACCTTAAAGACCACAGGTGCTAGTCCCCCAGCCAGCAGTGCTGCTGTAGCTGTATTTGAGAGAGATGCCAATTTTAATCTGCATGAAGGATCTGATTCGTAAGATCTATATTGTTGGAAAATGGTGAGGGCTAAAATGGTGGGGAAGAGGGAACATTAAGGGGTGACATCCCCTTCCAGTATCTCTTCCCTTGCCAGGGCCTCACATTGTCCCCCTGAGAGCCTCTCAACAGTCCCATGGGCACAGCAGAACAGGATGACTAGCTCCTGTTTTATAGTTGGGGAAATATCAATTTTACGATACCAGTTTTCTCAAAACTAATCTACAGATTCAATGCAAGTAAAAGCATTTGTCCCTAAAACTAGAGACCCACCTTAAAAGATCTTTAATTGTATGCCTTTATCTATGGATAAAAGAAGAGCAGAATTTTGCTTAAAGGTTTACTAAAAAGATCCAATAATGAAGAAAATGTGGTACAGGCATTCGGATGAGTAAGTAGATAAATGGAACATAGGAAAGGGCCCTGAAATAAATCCACATTAGAATGGTTATTTGATTTTGAATAGGGTACTAAAACCATCCAACAAGAAAAGGAAAGAAAGATTTCTATACAGGATCTTGGAGGAATGGTCATCTAAAGAACAGAAAGCTGAACCTCTATTCATACCTCACATCTTAAACAAAAATTAATTTAAAATAGATCATGGGCCTAAACTTAAGATCAAATCCATAAAGATATTAAAGTATAATGTAGGATAATTTCTTTGTAATTTGGTAATAAGCATTTTTTTTAACAGGTCACTGAAAACTATAAACAGAAAAAAATACATTAATTTCCATCAAAATTAGAAATGTCTCTTCATCGAAAGGCATAATTAAACAAAATGAATTTATTTGGGGGTATATAAAAAGTTCTTACAATTCAATAATAAATAGGCCAAAAGAATTTAGTAAAAAACAAACAAACAAACAAATAAAACAGGCAAAAGATTTGAATAGTCAATTCAGAAAAGAAAACATAGTATAGATAATAAACACCTAAAATTTAGTTCACTATTACTATTTGTGATGGAAATATAAATAAAACCACAATGAGATTGTATTACATAACTCCCAGGATGTCAAGGTGGACAAAATGCAAAAAAATCTAATAATAACATAAAACGTGGAACAACTGAAATTCATATATTGTTGGGAAAAATATAGAAAAAAGCATAACTCCTTTGGGAAAAGTTCTGTTTCTTACAGAATTAAAGATATACCTACCCTGTGACCAGAAATTTAAATTTTAGTTATTTACCCAAGAGAAACAAAAATATATGTTCACAAAGGAAGACTTGTACAAAATGATTATAGTAGCCAAAAATGTGAAATACCCCAAGTGTCAATGAATAAAGGGTAGGCAGACTAGTATGTTCACAGAATTAAATAATACTCATCATTATGAAGGTACAGACCACTGGTCATGTGCAACAACACAATTAAATCTGAAAATCATTTATCAATCTAAGTAGAAAAACCTTACACAAAAAAATGCATATTCTCTTTCTTCCTCAATTTTTTTTTTGAAGCTCCTAGAACAGTCAAATCAAGTCTATGGTTTAAAAAAAGTGAGTGATTGCAGTAATATCTGGTCATAAGATGGTGAGAAATGACTACAAGAAACATCAAGAAATTTTATGGATGATGGTAATGTTATATATCTTGATAAATGTTTTGTTTACACAGGTGTATGTGTCAAAATTAAGCAAATGTACAACTAAGATCTGTGCTTTTCTATATATGTAAATTTTACATTCAATTGATAAATAAATACTGAATGTTACATAAAAATATATGAGTATTTAGGAAAAGAACACAGAAGCCTGCAACTTATCTGGAAAAGCCAACAAACATTGACTCTGAGCTCATACCACATGCACAAAAATAGAGAACACGCAGAATGGAAGAAAATATTTGCAAAGCATATGTATGATATTGGATAATATCTAGAATATATGAAGAACTCCTACAAGTCAACAACAAATAATTTAAAAGTGAGCATAAAACTGGACTACACATACAAAGAAGACATGCAAATAGGCAATGATCTCAAGAAAAGATGCTCAAGACCATCTTTAAGGAATCATTAAGGAAGTGCAAATTAAAATCTCAATGAGATACCAATTTACACTCACTAGAATGACTAGTTTTTCAAAAAGAAAATAATGGAAATTGGTGAGAATGTGGAGTACTAAAATACCAGTTCGTTGCTGGTGGGAATGAAAAACAGTTTGGTAGTTCCTCAGAAAGTTACACATAGAATTACCTTGCTCCAGCAATTCCACTTCTAGGTATATACCCAAAATAATTGAAAACATGGACTCAAGCTCCTACTTGTACACCAATGTTCAGAGCAACCCATGTTCATAACAAGCATTCAGTATTCACAATACCCCAAAAGTGGAAACAACCCAAATGTCTGTACAAGGGTGAAAGAATGAACAAAATGCGGTTATATACAAATGATGGTCATAGTATTCGGCCTTAGAAAGGAATTCAAATGGCATTTTAATACATGCTGTAACATGAATGAACCTTAAAAACATTATGCTCAGTTAAATCAGCCAGACACAAAAGTAAAAACACAAATATGTGCAATTTTCTAGAATAGGCAAATGCATGGACATGGAAAATTGAAGTTATTAGAGGTTGATGGGGGAGAGAACAGGGAGTTACTGATTCAAAAGTAGAAAGATCTTTTATAGAAAAAAAATGAAGAGTGGTGATAATTACACAACACTGCGAATGTACTTAATGTCACAGAATTGTAGACTTAAAAATGGTTAAAATGCTACATATATGTGCATATATATATATATACATACATACATACATATTGCTATAATAAAAATTATCTCTAAATAGATCACAAGCCAAACTGTAAAACCTGAAACTAAAATTTTTATACACAAAGGAGAAAATTATACATGCATACATGTATATGCACATACACAAATACAGAAATAAGTAAATTATATATCTGCCCCAAATTCCACCAAAATTAGACATTTATGCAAACATGATTATGTAATATAGGTTTGGAGAACCTACTTTGTTTTTAGACGATTGCCCAGGTCACAGAAAATATACTGATATGCAAAGATCAAGTCTTTATTGTCAAAACCTACTTTAAAGAAAAGTAGAGTTCAGTAATGAGATAGAGAGTAGTGGAGTGTCACTTTAGAAAGTCTGTTTATGGGAGGACACTGTGAAAAGGAAGTATTAGAGAAAATACATAAATTAAGTCAAAGAATTAACCAGGGAAATATCTGGGGAAAGTGTTTGGCATAGAGGAGACAAGTGCAGAAGCTCTGAGATCCTAACACAAACGGGATGTCTCAGGAACCTCAGAGGTGGGTGTAGTTTGTATTAGTGAGTAAGAATGAAAATGGTAAGAATGAACTGTTTCACGTACTCACAGCTGTAAACCTACTTTAGCCCAGCCCTGTGTTTACCTTCTCCCGTCTTCCTGACCCAGCTGCTCAGAAGATTTCTGCTTTTATTTTGCATTCAGAAATTTACGACAGTTTATCAAAGTTTAGAATTACCAAGGAAGCAAGCATGCCAGAGATAAATGAACAGTTCCCGATTCCTAAACACGTACCAGGGAAAAGCTAGCATCCTAGATCCTTTACTTACCTATCACTTTAACAAGCGCATGAGGTAAATGACATTATCCACATTTTTTTTAAAAGAAGAAACTTAACACTCATGCCATCTAAGTTGTATATGTCAGATCACACAACAAACAAGAACCAAGAAAGGATTCAAATGCAGGTCGGGCTGACTGAAACGCATGTCCCCCACTGTGACCACGCTAACTCTCACTCACCGGGATTCGGGGGGCACTCTCAAACCTGGTCGCGCAGGAGACCTGGGAGCTTGGCACCCAGCGATGGCCACGGCTGCAACCTCTTGGACTCACTCTTTACAGAAGCCTTGAATCAAGACATACCTTCTTTAGGGGTTACTTACTCACAATCACACATAAATTAGTACAGGAGTTAGAAGTATACGAATCTCCAAATGGCTAGTAAAATATTTATATATTTAAAAGAGAGGTGTTCTCCATTATTATAACAAAATGTACAAAAATAAAATAATTTCAAATTTCCATCGAAAAGGTGTAGGATTCAAGAAGTCCTTGTTATTGGATATCATTCGGATTTTTATGTTTTATGATGATCTAGAATATTAGGTATCAACAAACATTTTAATTCTCTCTATATATACAATTTAATAAATGCAAACCTCATTAGAAAGCTCCACTAATTACCACATAAGCTTACTTATTCTATTTGCCTCTCAATTCCTTGAGACTCATTAGCCATCACATCCAGTGATCAAGCCAGAAACATCCAAATAGCCAATATTTCTGACTGGTACTGCAAACACCTTAAAAACCTGACGTTTATTGATTTCACTTAAATATGATGGATATCAAAGTCTCATTAATTCTTAAGAGGCCAGGGAAAAAAATGTATTATTGCTTTTAGGTACACAAGAGCTGAAAATGTTCAAACACCAGTGAGCTTCAGAAGATAAATCAAGATAAAAATCAATGTCTTTCAGGTTAATCTCCACTATACATTTACAGTCGTGACCGGTTTTCTCAATGTGCCTCCGAAACTTGCAATTCAGACTAAAATGCATCACATTCAGTCTGCTCAACACTCTCATAAGAGTTATGGGATGTATTGAGTTAAGGTCTGAAGTGAGGACACTAAAATTGATTAGAGGGCTGTCTTATCAGGAAAGATGAGAGGAAATACATATTTACAGCCAAGCTGAAGGGGCAATAGGTTAATTTGTAACATATTTGAATGGAGCAAATGTCAGAGTAAAAGGGGAATTATTTATTTTGGTACAAGGCAGCTGGAAGTGCTGGGATAAAATATAGAAAAAAAGGATATTTTGGTGAAATTTTAACTGTAAGACATATGTAGTCATTGTAAAAAGAAGTATAAAACTAAAATGTACTGACCTAGTTCTAAGAAATGTGTTAAACTCAAGAAGTCACAGAAACTAGTTGTTTTACGCTTCTTTCTTTGCTACTACTCTTATAATATTTTGTGTGTGGGAGGGGGGTCGGGGGGGAAGCAGGGGCCTTTGAAAAATGCTGAGGATCTGTTCATTCTAGATTTCAAGCCAGATACATCCACAAACAAAAATAATTAAGTCATATAATGGATAGCCCACTATGTGTTATTTGAATTGCAATTAAACAACATTAATTAAACTGCATTAAAAACTTTAGTGTAAAGAAAACTAATATCTGGATCTAAATTAAGTGAATTTCAAAACTTGTACTCTGCACCCTCTAAAAAAGAGCAGAAATGAGGACAAAAATAACAGTACAACACCCACAACAGTAACAATTGTAATAATAACAAAAATAATTTCAATTCCACTATGTCCAGGAGGGAACCAAGAGTGTAAGGTGTGAATTGATTACAGCCTCGTTGGGCTCAGTTAACGACGTCCCATGGAATGAGCATCACGCTGCTCTCTGTGTTAATCTGGTGTTAAAAATAAGCAATTTTTATATGATACAGTCTTTATATACAAGCTAAGGGTTATATCTGGTACTTGATTGAGGAAACAGAAATCTCTTCTTACAATGGAGGAAAAAGGCTGCCTTGGATGTAAGACTTGCTTAAGGAATTTAGTAGGGTGATTTTGGCCTGTAGAAAATTATGCCCTAAATATTGACTTCATAACTTAACCCCTGTATAAGATGCAACTCCACTCTATTCAAACTAAGTCCTGTGACACCATTCGGCAGAGTCTTTCTTAGACCCTGCTTATGAAAAGGAAATGGATAGCACAGAAGTAATATAACTTGTCTAAAACCAAAATGGGAATCTCATCAGCTGTAGAGGCCTTGTCTAAACCCCAAACCTGCCTGATATCTAAGCCTGTGCTCTAACCCACTGCCCTACGGTTCAACTCTGTGATTTTCAAATCAGAATCCTCTACAGGCAGGAGTGTCAATCACTTCTCCGCATTCGCAGATCTTACCTTTGCCACGGTGGCAAATTGACCATGGTGGGAGTATTTGTACCACAGCAATAGACAAACACTACAAATCATCATCCTTTTTTGGAAAGACAATTTCCGGAACCCACCACAGAGTTTTTGATTCACGCCCTGAATGGGTCCTGGTCATTTGCATTTCTCAATTTTTGAAGTGATACTGTTGTTGGTAACCTGGGTCCAAGCTTTGAGAACCGTTAATCCAACTTTTTTTTTTTTCTCCCCACCTACACATGGGACTATTACCAGCATTGAACACTACATTAAGGAGCTATGTATTCATAAAATCATTCTTATCTTGGCCTTTAATTGGATATTATATTAAATTAATTTTTCCTCAAATTTTAGGAGACTATAGACAACTTTAAACTAGTAAAGGGAAAAAATATAATACTTCATTAATGGTGTGATGAATAAGTGTATGTTAGGTGAAATGTGGTCTTTTTTTCTAAATGGCAATTTATATATATTTAAATTGGACAAGCATTTACTTTATACTGGAAAAAATTAACCTACTATCTTTCTATGGACTCAAGAAACAAAATAAAATTAATACCTACACTTACACACTAGTTCTTAAGAACTCGAAGAAAAATAAATATGCAGTCTCAGCAGTTTTAATATTCATAAGAATTATGTTCCTCATTTTACATGTAAACTTAATGTATTTATTTGTTTCAATTTTAATTATCCCAAGTTTCAGTGATTATTCCCCCTACAATATCCTTATGTCTTTCCACAAATTACCAAAATTATCTAAATCTAATGGTGTAAAGAATTATAAACCATGATAAAAAACAAGTATAAAAAATTACAGAGAATTTATTAATAGAAATATTTAAAGAAATGTAATAACTTATGACTGCCATTAAAATTCTGGCTGAATTATTTTACATTTTCTACTGCTTGAACCTTTATGAAAATAATGTACTGAGTAAAATTTGGAAGCAACTTAATTTAAATAAAATTCTTTTAAATAAAACATTTGAAAGAATATAAATAAAAACTATATTAGGCACCATCTCCTAGGCAGAAATGTAAACAGTATGCTTGTTCCTGAGATTATAGATAGATAGATATGGATAGTTATAAATATAGATATAGGTAAGGTACAGATATATAGATCTATTTATCCATATCTATACCTATATCTATGTCTATCCATCTATCCATATTATATTTGTGCGTGTGTGTATACCAAAATATGTAGGATAAGCTCTTTGAATCCTGTCTTCTGTGCATTAGGGACACCACATTGCCAGATTCCAGGGTGGGGGGCGGTTACACTGAACACATCGGGCGTAAACAGTGTGTTGGAAACCACGGTGGCCCAGCTGTGTAATTTTGAGTTACTCTGCTCATTGGAAGGGTCCTAGAAGATGGTTTATAATTGTTAAAACCCTATGTCCCTTCAGTGTTAAGCTTAGCTTTCTCATTCTGAGAGGCACAAAACGGTGCTCACCTCACACTTGTCATAGATCCATACTCATGCGACAGAATCCATACGGTCACAAGGATTAGACCATGGGGACGTTGGAACTATGGTCTAGTTTGGAATTCAAGTACCCATACTGTCTAGTTATTTCCTTCTTGATTAGTAGGTCTTACAGACTCTCTTATTTAGGGCTTGCTAAGTGAAATAGCCCATTAAAAAATGGCGCATTTTCAGGAACTTAATGAAACACTTCAAGACTTCAGGGTCAGATCATGTTTAACGGTTCTCTGAGCTTCACCAGTCACCGGAATGGAAAGGCATCACAAAACAATTAAGCTCCTTTGGTGACAAAGGATGAATAAAATATCTCAGCCCTTGGTTCCAAATGCTCAACATGATACAAGTTGGAAAGGAGAGCGGCCTCATTGCTTTTTGGCTCCAAATCTCTTTATTGCTGGCTGCCGTGAAGGAATTATGTTTTCAGCAGGCAGAAACTGACAGGAGACACACTGTTTTGGCAAGAACCCTTGCATTTGGCTTTCTCCAGCTGATGCACCACAATGATGAAGGGCCCCCAATAAATGAACAATTCTTTTTTTTTTTTTTTTTTTTAATTTTCTTTCACCTTAACGTCAATGGAAATAGAATTCAGATGGAAAACAGATTCCAAAATGGAAATAAACAATGACTAAAAGGGAAAATTGAGAATGAGGGGGATGTTGAGGCGAAGTCTTTTCCACTGACATAGCCAAAAATAATTCAACACCTGTCTATTAAGTGATTGCTATGTGCTGGGAATTGGGGTGATAAAAAGCTGAATACATAGCTTTTGTTCTGATGGAGAGACAGTTCACAGTAACAAATACGTATATTGAGATGAATGGTTTATGGATAATATGCATAAAGAACAAGGGGCGCACAGGACCTGGCTGGCCCCTAATCTTACCCTACCTCTCTATTTATCTTTGGGCGAGACATTTACTATCTTTGATAGGTGCAACAATTCAGAGATTGGAATACTTTTTTTTTTTTTTCTGGAGGAATTTGAGTAGACAGAACTAACAAAGTCCAGAAAATTAGCTTGAAATGAGTTAAAAATATAGATTAGGCAGTAATTTTATTGAAACTATCAATGTGAACTTTAAGTGATTAGGAAATATTGAGGATATGGAAGGTGGCCATAATGCAGTTTTATAGTGACAGCATGGTTGTAAAAATATAATATTTGTCCAAACATTCTCCTTATATTAAATTAAACATCAAATTATTATTTTTTAAATGAAAGCTAGTTAAGGAGACTTAGTATTCTAAGATTCTGTACATGGCTATTGTTATAGGCATTACAGGGCTTGAACTAAAGTAGAGAACTATTTAGGATGGCTTGAAGAAAGTTCTGCCTCAAAGATGGGAGCTGGAGTAAGGAAAGAGTTGAAGCTGATTTTAGATCTCCAAATACGTGATTTTTTCTTTATTGTATATGAATAGATAAATTTTCTTCCGTACGTAACATGAAGTTCTATCTTTTAATATTGAAAGTTATAAAAATGGACCATTGGGGTACATTAAATAAAAGTAGAATATGTCCAGTAATAGTGACATGTAAAATTTGTTCAACTAAAACTATCACCTGTTAAAGGTTTGATGAGTGCTTTTAAATATAGTTTGTTCAATGAAAAAAACTAAAAATTTACAAATACCTTTCTATTTCAAATTTCATTCGCTTTGTCAAAACAACTTATTCAGCATATTGGTGCCTAACATTTGAAGAGCTGCCAAACCCATCATATTTCATGTATATAAAAGAAAATTATATATTTTTAAATATTAAATTCCTCCTCCTTTTTTATCATCATGCTCAGAAGTTAAACTATCAATAGTCTCAGATTTATTGATTTATTAAGTTCCAGATGTGGTTTTCTCTCACACCTGATAAATGCTGTCAGTGATTCCATAAAAAGCAAACTATATTAATTAGGAATCAAAACTCATTGAAGGGATACACTAGAATAAAAAAAAAAAAAGTAATATCAATAGCCAATACTCACAGAGGTTTAATTTAACCAAAGACTGAAAAGTCCATAAATGAATGTGCTCTGAACGCCAACTACTCTGCTCCACCTCTGCTGTGGCCACCAGCCCATGTGTCATCCTTTCTCACCTGGGCTGTGCCAGGAGCTCCTAAATCTCCTGACAGTTGCCGTTCTGTCCTTCCGTGACCCATTCCCTGCATCGCTGCCTCTGTGTGCTCCAGCCACACGGACTTTCTTTCCAGTACTTACACGTGCAGGTCTCCTTTGGGTGCAGCACCCACTGGCCCTGTGTTGGGGTGCTCTGCCACCACGTGCCCATTTGCTTGACTTCTTTCTGCCTGTCTGACCTTTGCTCAGAGGTCACCTCTCCTGCAAGGCTTGCCTTCCATTTCATTTAAATCAACTCCTCGCCCAGATCACACCCTCTCGCATTAACCTTGTTAAAGTCTCCATAATACTTCATTTTTACGTCTAGTTTTCCTCTAGCAGACAGCAGCTTTGTGAGAGCAGGACTTTACCTGTATGATTTACTGCTATAGTTCCAGAGTCTAAAACGTTACTGGCATTTATTAGACATTCATAAATATTGTGTGAGTAAAGGAACAGATTTTTGTGGAAAAAAAAAAATTAGAAAAGCAGGCCTTTGGTAAATGAGAAAAGCCACTGAGCTCCGCACAAGGAAGGTGTGATATCAAACCAAAGTGTCTGTCTGAGGGGTTGCTTTACTGAGTAACATGAAAACTTACTGTGAAACAAATCCCAAGTGGTTCTCTGTTACACTGATCTGTGCCTCAAATTCTGATAGTAAAACCTCTGTACTGTCAGAATTCAGTATCGTTTTTTCAGATTTAATGACTTTCTGCGTCATTTAAATAACGAAAGTGCCCTAACTGACTCAGTCAGCACTCCACTGCGCATCTCATTTAGTTACGGTCCTGTCCTCCTTCCCCTGTTTGGAAAGACAGTGGCCTTGTTCACTTGCTCCCTGCTCTGCGTCTAGGTTCGCATAGGCTGGAGTCGGAAGGAAGGGTTTTTGGCCACGGCTCACTCAGTCTTTGTGTCGCAGGCTTTCAGGAGGCGGTTCTCGCAGTGAGTGGGTGCGTGTGTAAGCGCCCGCCGTAAGGGTGCGTGTGTGAGCGCCCGCCGTAAGGGTGCGTGTGTGAGCGCCCACCGTAATGGGTGTGTGTGAGCGCCCACCGTAATGGGGCGTGTGTGAGCGCCCACCGTAATGGGTGTGTGTGAGCGCCCACCGTAATGGGTGCGTGTGTGAGCGCCCGCCGTAATGGGTGTGTGTGAGCGCCCACCGTAATGGGTGCGTGTGTGAGCGCCCGCCGTAACCAACTGCGTGCTTCTGACTAGAGAGACGCAGCTTCGTGTGAGCCTTGTCACCAACCTCCTACTGACTCGCGTCACTCAGGCACACGCCGCGCTTCTGATAAGGAAACCCACACTCAGTGGTCATCTGGGTCGAGGCCACAGCAAGACAGTTGTTCCGCCCCCACCATTGTTTGGGTTTGGGGTTAGATGATGGCTTACTGAAGAGGAAGAGGAAGAGGAAGAGGAAGAGGAAGAGGAAGAGGAAGAGGAAGAGGAAGAGGAAGAGGAAGAGGAAGAGGAAGAGGAAGAGGGCTGTGCCCTGCACTGTGGGACGTTTAGCAGCATCTCTGGCTTCAGTCCCCTCCAGATGCCGAAGCGACCCCTGATAGGGATAATAAGAGTGTGTCCAGATAGCTCCAAAAATCACTGGAGGGGACAGTCATCACAATTAATGGAGAAATATATATATTTTTTTATAATCACATCAATTAAAAGCTATATTTCAATAATGTGCCGTCATTTTGATTAAAGAATTGTCGAGTATTTGGATGGTTTTCGTGAAGAAGTGGTAGCAGTTGCTTGTACTGTAGGGGTAATATGCCGATAAAGGGGAAATGAAGATGTTCATATAGGTTAGGCTTGCTGGTTCATTCATTTGATCTACGTATTCATTCATTAAAGGACAGTTATTAAGTGTTGACTCTGTTCCAGCCAGTGTGCTAATTCTAGAGGCTGAAAGATCATCAAGGCTGACATACACTCACTCACCGGTAGCTAAATATAGTGACGGCAAAACCAAAAAAACCCTAAAAGGCAGCGCCAGTGGGAGCGGGGAGCCGCGGAAGGCTCACAAGGACACCTTGCTCCTACGGGGCCAAGAGTGCGCCAAACAAGCCACGTACAAGGGGGATCTTTGAGAGAGCATAGGATTTACAAAGATGAAGCTCCTGGGAAAAGTTTTTAAAGAAAGCATTGCTGAGCTGGTCTTCAGAAATAAGAATACAGTTTGTTCTAAGAATAAAAACAATTAAGGCCAGAGCATTAAATGCACATTTTAAAGTTAAGAGATAGTGAGATATACATGGAAGCTAGCTCCTCAGGAATCTTATAAACCTTATTATCTCATAAGTTAAGGCACGGCTGGTTTTCTGAAATAGAAAACATAAGGAAAGGTGGTATAAAAAATAGGGCTTATTACTGAACACCATGTAAGAAGGAGTCTGAAGGTAGGTGGTGCAAGGATTGGTTAAACTACTCAGCTACGCTGAGGACCTAGGATTTTGCTAACGTTCCACACTGCCTGCTATCCTTAAAGTATCAGATATATCTCTCCACATGGTGGAGGGGCCTGCAACAGCACCAAGGTTCTCATTCTCGCAAAAAAGCGTCCAAAATTAAATCAAGATGGGCTTTTCCTTCATTCGCCCCACCATTATTGTAGATACCCAGGTTACATCAATGAACAAAACAGGCAAAACCCTGTGTGCATGGAGTGTTACATTTGAGGTAGGGAGAAATTAAAAAATAACACACACACACAAGAACAAGAGAGTAAATGAAATACAATGTCTGCTAGTTACTGAAAATGTCAACAAGAAAAATAAAGGAGAATTGGAAGTTGACACACCTGTCTCAACTTTGTGGAAGGGGTAGGTTGCAATTATAGATAGAATGAAAAGGGTAGGTTTTAATAACAGGCAACATTGTACTTAAAAGTTAAACACTGAGGGTTAAGTTACAAAGTTAGAACAGAGCATGAATGGGGGTGTATAGACTATGTAAAGGTTTATAAATTACTCTGCAGACTTTGACCACTACCTGGAGTGACAGAGGGAGCCAAATAAGGGTGTGAATAAAGGAGTAACATGATTCGATTTCCTTTCCAAGGACTTCCTTTGGAAATGGCACCAAGCACACAGGAAAAGCAAGGACTGAGCCAGGAGGGAGAGTGGGAGCGAATACAACAAGCTTCCCTCATCTCTCTCTTTCGTCACAGAGAAAAATGTTTGTGAGAAGCTCTCTATTAGGTCACATCTCAGGTTCGGTCGGCCAAGATTGAGTTATCTGCTGACTCCCGAGCTGCAAGCATATCTGGGAAAGGAGCTAACTGGCATTTTCAGTGAGTGTAGTAGAATATAGGCTCCGCTGGCAAGAAAAACGGGAGGAATGGCTGTTGGCTACACAATCAATAATGCTTCCCACGGCGGACTAAGAGCATTAAAATGCCTTGAAGCTCTTTTTGGAAGAATGTTAAATTGATAAAGTTTCATTTACAATAGTTTTTCTAAATACCCAGAAAAATGTACCAGGGAAGAGCAAGACTAAACCCAGGGAATTCAAATAGTTGCTGTTTCCATAATCCAGATAAGACAGGAGAGTATGTGATACGGGCCTGGGGTTGACTGATCCTGAGAACCGAGGGTGATGGAGAGCAGCCATCGATGTGCTGCTCAGAATAGTTTTTTTGGAATGCACAAATGAATAGATCATGCTGCCGTTATTTAAAACTTGTATTTTTTTTAAGGAAAGCAAGTTTAAGAAGAAAATGAGTTTATCTCTGAATATGCTGAGTTTCTGTATGTTTGAAAAATATCTAATGTTTTAGAATAGGAAGGGTCTGAAGAACAAGAAAAAAAGTCAGATTTCAAAGTATACATTTTAGGGTTATCTACATACATATAGTTATGTTTAAACTATAGAATATTTAATCTGGAAAGAATGGAATTGGGTTTAGAAAATGTTCTGAACAAATACTCTTTCTCTCCTGTTCCAC
Organism: Miniopterus natalensis; assembly: GCF_054644295.1. Classification (NCBI taxonomy): domain Eukaryota; kingdom Metazoa; phylum Chordata; class Mammalia; order Chiroptera; family Miniopteridae; genus Miniopterus; species Miniopterus natalensis. Next base: position 63,072,071 of record NC_142091.1, on the reverse strand, counting down.
ATGCCATGAGATGAGATAAAAAGAGAGGGATGCACGCACATAGCAAATGAAGAGTTTCAACAAAATCCTATGAAGGAAAAGTACTAGCAATGGGCTGTAAACAGTCTCAGAACATAAAGATTATATATAATGTAACCTTCAGAAATATAGAGTGAGAAGACACCGCAATGCCAAAACGTGAGAAAATGCTGCTGCACAATTAGACGTAATTCTAGGAGCCAATCCAACAGTCTCCCCTTGGGAAGAGAGGGTGTGGAATCATTCCCAGTAGATGTTCCAGTGTCTGATACTGGGAGAGGGAAGTGGGGCTGAAAACAAGTGTTTTCGACCAGTTCCTGTGGTCACGCAGGCCCCATTTGTAATCATAAACTTAAAGGGAGGCCAGTCAGCGTCTTTGCTTGTTTCTGCAGTGTGATCATAGTTGGGGTTTTGCCAAGTGAGACACACAGAGGGAGGGCGGGTTATGTGTCTTGTTTGTATTAAGGGATACATTTAAGAATATAAACTGTGTATTAGAGTAAACCCGGGGATGATGGTAGACACTGAAGAAAATGGCAATGTCAGTGGATTGTACGATTCAGAAAAATCCAGTCATTGAAATGTATGAAAAGTGAGTTGAAAAGTTAGAAGTTCATAATAAGCATGCCTTTTTCAAATCGATATTTTGGATGTCATGTATTTATTGCTAGTAAGAAAGCCTAGGAACTGACTATGAGATGGGGTAAATAAACGGGCCGGAGAAAAGTTGACGTCAAATGAGGATGCCAAGGATCAGAAATGTTTAAAGTCATGGGCCTTTGACCTGCCAGATGTTGAAGACCAGATCATAAGCAACGACCAACAATTATAAGCAACAATTCTGAGAAAGATGGCCCAGGTGTTAAATTTGGAAAAACCATGGAGTACAGCTGGAGAACATGAGTTTCAAAACTTTTCAGACTTAAGGGAATGTTATAAAGTGAATGTTTGTGCCTCTCCCTACCCCAATTCTTTTATTTATTTCCCCCCCAATTCTTTTGTTTAAATCTGACTCCCAATATGATGGTATTTGAAGGCGGGGCCTTTAGAAGTTAATTAAGTTTAGATGAGATCATGTGAGTGAGTGTTGCTCTCATGATGGGCTTAGTGCCCTTATAAGAAAAGGAAGAGACGCTGGAACTTGCTCTCTGCTCCCATGCACAAAGAAGAAATGGGTGGTGGCCCCACAGCCCCCGGAGCTCAGTGGCTTCACATAACCCCAGAACATCCGGGACTGTAGGCTGCCTTTAAATACATGTTTTGGCCAATACTTTCTGTTGCAACACTAGTATTTTGAACATTAGCTGCTAATGATTGCCTTAAATGTGTGTGTGAGTTTGTTCCCCTCCCACCCCACTAACATGTCCATTAGTAAACTGGTATTTGCTTTTGATGAAATTTTACACAAACTTAATTTTTCTCACAGTAATTTTTGGAAGCACACACACAAAGTGTATATCTATAGAACAGCAAGGAGCTTGACTTCGCTGGAGAGCTGCTGTATATGGAAAGGAGGGAAAGGGGCAGTAAGGAATTGAGCCATAAATTGGAGCAATGCTATTGGAGGCTTGGATTACATGCTTTTTTGAGTCTATTTCATGTACAGTGGGAACGTGAAGATATTTGATCAGAGAAGATTAACCTGGGAAAGGTTAATGATATGAATCAGCACCAAGAACGGCTTAGTTCTAAAATCACTGTAGTCATTTGCTTCTATAATAAAAAAATGAGGAAAGTACAAAGGATCTTTCCCTACTATGCTATGACTTAAACATTAACTCCTGTAGTTTTCATTTTACAACAATATGACCTTAGTTGAAAACTACTAATCTAATATGTCAAATCTCTAAATTTTCTGGCAGAAATTAAAGACAAAAATTAAACCTGAACTAATATTAAATTTTAATGTACTGAATAAATAAAATATTCTCTAGAATACACTCCTCAGTTCAGCCTTTTCCCCATCACTCTCATTTTCCCTCTCTCTGTATTTTAATGAGGGTTATAATATGTGATAAATATCATTTTGCTTGTGCTCTGAAAGGAAAGAGGCAGCAGATAGAAAACTAATGAGGAAATCAATGTACCCATCCTTTCATCACTTCACTTTTACACTTGCTTAAATAGCTGTTTAACAAAGCAAACATAATATGACTAAACAGCAGATTCTACAAGGGCAGCTAAAAAGCTTTCCAACCAAAATTGGTCACGGAAGCACACCTAGGACCCACCCACCCTCCTCAAAACTTTTATCAAATGCCAACATGCAAGAAATGAGCCATTTCTACGTTATTGGAAAATCACAAATAGACCTACATCTATGAGATGCAAAGATTCATGATGGCAATCATTTTCTATAATGTGTTCTATTACATTTTAGGTTATTCAAGATCTTCTGAGAACAGACTGACCTCAAAAAAGATATATAATAAAAATTTCCAAACTCTTTCAAAGTTAAACATGAATAACAACTTGAAAAGCAAATGTAAGTAAAGTCACTTTTCCTGAAAGAAGAAAAAGCCCATCGCAAGTTAGCAGTACCGAGTACTTCTTTCTCTCATTAGCGAGAAAGCTTTTATCTTTGGTCCATTTATTATCCACAAACTTTGTTTCAGATCATTCTGCAGTTCAAGCTATTTTTGTAATGGAAATTAGTCACAAGAAGCTTCACTGTACCTTTAAAACAAGCCTGACAAACAAAAATTAATTTGCTTTGTAATAGTCCATTATGAGATAAGCACAGGGTGTAACAGAAGGACTTGGAAAGTTTGTAGAAAAACCAATAAAGTAGGAGAACTTGGCCTGATAACTGAACTACATAGACTCACCTCCCTTTCAGGCTCTTTCCCTTCTCTATTCAGGATGAGAGTAACATGACATCCCTTGTGTCTTATCATTACGGTGGTTAAAATGTAATTTGGAAGTAAGAACGCACTGTAAAAGTGGTTAAACAAAACCCTCCTCTTTTATGTAGCGGGGTAATTAGACATACGCTGCAGACAATTCCAAATGCCCCAACGATGGGTTTTCTCCCCAGTGATGTAAACTTGTCAAATATATTTGTAAATGAAATGTTTCCCTGCTTTTTTTGTTTTGGAATTCAGAAAGTTGTTTGCCTATATTAAGTACAAATATCTAAACCTGTCAACAACGATGTTTGCAGTATCTAAACATGTTTGTTTTTAAGGAAGCAGCATACATATGTAAAATATATCAGTTATTCACTTTCTGATACTTTCTAGGTATGAAAACTAAATGAGTCTCCTCTTTAAGCAACAACCTTCACATGGAGCATGGGATTTCTATATGAATGTCGGGATTCTTTTTGGCCCAAAATAACTGAATAGTTTAAGTAATAGAGCCTAAGATTTCTGTCTACTCTTTGAACTGTTGTGTAGTTCTTTATAAGGGTAATCACAGACTTTTCCCACTTTGCCAAGATATGTGATCCTGCCAATATTTTGGGAATGCATTGTATACTCCAGTTATCAAAAGAAAGGTTAGATTTCCTACAAAATCAGCTTGCCAACTAAGACCCAATCTCTATAAAGATTCACCAGCCCTCATATATATATACACACACACACATATATACATATATATGTATGTGTATATATATATATATGTGTGTGTATATATATATGTGTGTGTGTGTATATATATATATATACACACACATATATATATATTCCACCCCCTCAAAAAAAAAAACCCACATGCTTTATTGTAGAAGAGACTTTTTTTAAAAAATATATGTTTTTATTGATTTCAGAGAGAGGAAGGGAGAGGGAGAGAGAGAGAGAGAAACATCAATGATGAGCGTCATTGATTGGCTGCCTCTTGCACACCCCCTACTGGGGATCCGCCCGCAACCCGGTCATGTGCCCTGACTGGGAACAAAAGGTGACCTCCTAGTTGATGGGTTGTCACTCAACCAGTGAGTGACACCAGCGGAGCTAGAATAGACCCTTGATTCTCACTCCAAATGTGATGATTCCCTTGTAGTGACCCTAATGTCTGAGGTTGGGAATATTCTCTTCCACAGCAGATAACAGAAAGTAAGTTAGAAGCACTGACAAAAGCTACATTTAGTATTAAAGATCCTGTGCACAAGAGAGGAAATGAGCAACAACTTGACCGAAGGGGCCAAAACATAAAGGCCGTGCAAAGAGGGAACTTAGTGGCCCGGCAGGAGCTTACTCATTTAACCACCTGACAGGACCACTCTATGATACTCAGTTCAGTCACTCATGTTTCTCATAATCATGAATCATCAAGAAAAAGCTGAATTGGGTTCCATATATTATGTTTAAAACGGCATGGCAGTGTGTCAAATACTATATTAATATCTCCCCAGAGGAAAATAGGCTATTCTTTCTTTGACGTTTCATGGCTGCCGTGTACCTTTAGGGAACTTCTGCACAGGTAACAATTCATACCCCAAAGATGGAGAGGGAGCGTGGAGTTTGTGGGTTAGATATGCTGTTCATTCAAAACTGAAACTGTAACGATATATCACAAATCATGTTAAGTTTATGTGTACATCTTGCACACGGTTTTAGCATGTACATTATCTCATTTGCGGTCACAGCTCTGTGAAGCATATGTTCTGATTTTACACACGAGGAAACTGAATATCAAAAAGAGGAAGGGAATCGCCCCAAGTCACAGAGCTGACAAAGGGCAGAATGTGACCATAAATACAAATGTCATAAAACTAAATCTGATAGAGTTTCCTTTAAAATGTATTTTTCTAGATATTAGACTTATCACTATGAATACCTATCCCATTACAGACTAGATATAATTTAACAGCTAAGTGAAAGTCACAGCTTGTTGTAAATCATGTGATTCCTGTGAATTCTAAGATGAAACTGAAAACACTTCCCCACGGGAAAAACAGTCTGCATTATCCTGAGCTCCCAACTCTTGTTAGAGAAGCCTGGCCAGCCCTGGCCGGTGTGGCTCAGCGGTTAGAGCGTGGGCCCACACGCTGAAGGGTCCCGGGTTTGATTCTGGCCAAGGCACGTGCCTCAGTTGCAGACTCGATCCCCACCTTGGTCAGGGGATTGTGGAGGCAACCAATCAAGGTGTCTCTCTCACATCAATGTTTCTCTCTCCCTTCCACTCTCTCTGAAAATCAAAGGAAAAAATATTCTTGAGTGAGGACTGGAAAAAAAAAGAAGCCTGGCCATAATTTAGACATCATAGCACCCCAGCTAAGGCAACACGTGTGGGGCTTTTGCTGGTTTCAAAGAATATTAAAAATGTTCTCCTCCCATTGTTTTCAGATGGCTCCGGTGTTATTGCACATTCCTTCAAGGAGAGCACAGACAGGCAATGTGAGCAAGTGCTTAGGAGTGTTCCAGACCCAGGCTCTCCAGGTGCAAATTCAGCCCTTTCATTTCCTTAGGTTCCTTAGATCACTGAACCTTAGAAAGTTAATTAACTTGTCTAATGTCAAACAGGTGCGTGTGGCAGAGCAGGACTTGAAACACGGGTCTGATAATAAAGCCTCTGGTTCTAACCACTGTGATACATTTTAAACTGGCACTAGCTGATGTGTAAAATATGATGTTCCCTAAAGCAATGCATTATTCAATCAGTTCAAAAACATGAATGAGTTTTGTTATTTTTAAACTAGACATTCCATTGATTCTTTAAAACATTTTTTAGAAGTTTGTTTTTAAAGGGCACCGTAGGGTTTAAGACTAAGTGGTTTACCAAAGAAAACACGGTATAGACGATGGCTGCCCTCATCACATAACATTAGTTACCATTTTGATCATTTATTTTCTTGCAGTACCTTTCATACATTATATCAAGACCTATGACAACAATGTAACATAGATACTTATCTTCCGAGATGAGGACACTGAGGCTTTTACAGGTTAAGAAACGTATTTATAGTTATCCAGATAAAAAGTTGCAGAACTGTGAAATGAAGCCAAGATGGAATAGCTCCCAAGTCTCTACTTTTTCAACCATGCAAAAGCTTCTCTTCTTATAAACTTCCTCCAGCTGGCAAAACAGCATCCTTCCTATGTCCATGTCTTCCTAATGGTAATATTCTTATTCATGTGAGATTATGTACCTAGCATGTGTCCCCACTCTTCTCCAGTTATTTCAATTCAAGAGTACTGTAGTTTAGTTTCTTTTTTGGCTTATCATCCATCCATCCATCCATCCATCCATCCATCCATCCATCATCCATCCATCCATCCATCCATCCATCCATCCATCCATCCATCCATCCCCCATCCATCCAGCCATCCAGCCATTCATCCATCCATCCAGCCATCCAGCCATTCACCCATCCATCCAGCCATCCAGCCATTCATCCATCCATCCAGCCATTCATCCATCCATCCAGCCATCCCCCATCCATCCATCCATCCATCCATCCAGCCATCCATCCAGCCATTCATCCATCCATCCAGCCATCCATCCAGCCAGCCAGCCAGCCAGCCAGCCAGCCAGCCATCCTCCATCCATCCATCCTCCATCCATCCATCCATCCATCCAGCCAGCCAGCCAGCCATCCATTTACCCCCATTTATCTTTTACCTTACTCACTCATTCTACACGTGGTTACTGAGCATCTTCCCTGTGCTAGCACTCAGCTTAGTGTTTAGGAAGGAGACATTACTTTGCTATTATATGTGTGTGTTGTGTGTGAGTGTTTATCTGATGAACCAGCTCTTCTAAAATCTGGATTCCCTTGAGTGTATTTTGCAAGGATAATTATTTGATCTTTTGAGTTATTTTCTTTCAGATTCTTCCTTTTACACGGGGAACATTAGTTACTGGGAACATTGTGCTGTATGATCTATTTACTTATTCTTTAAAGGGGAGATATGTATCATGCTTTTATCATGTATCTGACATTCATTAGACTCTTGGATACAGAAAAAAGCAAAATATACAAAATTCCTTGCCTCCATGTAGAAAAGACAGAGAATAAATCAGCAAGTGCATGTTCACTGTGTCAGGTGGGACTACAGAGACAAACAAGGACAGGCAATGAAAATGTGATTACGGGACAAGTGGCTAGTATAAATTATGTTAACAGAAAGCACAAAAGTCTTTTCTAAGGTGGCCTTTAAACTAGTAGCTGAAAGGAGCCACACAGATATGTGACAAGACCTTTATGTCAGGTGAAGGGAAGTGGAAAGGTCCTGAGTCAGGAACTTGCATGGCATCCTCAGGAGCATGGTCATCCTGGCTGACGCGAGGACTGGGGAGATAGAACGGAAGACAATGGTGCCAGAGAAAGGGAGGGCGTATTGAGAGTGTAAGCGCACCCCTTCAGGGCACCGGGTGCCCTTTTAAGAACATTGATTTAAGAACACATTGAAAATAACATTGCGGCGGGAGTATTGAGAATAAACTACATGGAAAGAAGGATAGTCAGATAACAGATGGGGGTGCCTTGGGCCAGCGTACTGGAGTGACTACAAAGAAGAGCAAAGAAAGTGCCATCACTTCTTACACATTACCTATTTACTCCTTGCATGGAAACATATGATTCGGTTATTATCGTCTACCTTTTATAACAACACCCCCCCCCACACACACACACAATTAGAATTAATGAACATTAATAAATACTAGAAAGGAGCCCAGAGGTAACCATGTAATGATAGCAATGACAAATACAGAGCCCAGAATGTTGAAATTATTTTTCAAAATCTGGATTCAGAGTTTTGTCACTTCTTTGCAAAGAGATACACTTGTGTTGCTCTGTATCCCTAGCATTTAATAAAATTGATAAAAATTTGGCAAAGTTTTAAAAAGTATAATCTGGAAACATAGATGGCTCATCATTAACACTGGTTAATATCAGAAGCCATTCTGCAAGGTTTGCATTTCCTAGGATTAGAAGTTTGGGGAAATACGCTGTAAGGTTTGTCTAAACGAATAGTATTTTTGTTTGAATTAGTATGTGATTTAATTAGGAAGTTGATATCGGTGTTTCTGCCTCGACCTGAACTGAAAATGTCAAGTGTGATCTCTGAAGGTCTGTCTTGGGATTGTGTAGTCCATTATAATCTTTCACTTGGTAAGAAATTGTTTGCTGATCCTGTGTCAGTCAGTAGCTTTATTAGCTCTTTCAGTCCACTGAAGCCCTGTTAAGCAGTAAGTATTTGCATCTAGAAATAAGTGTGTGCACATGTGTGTGTGTGTTAAGTAACATTCAAGGTTAATGAAATGCTTATTAAAGAAAAACTCTTTCATATGACATTAATAGCTTTCATTAAAACTGGAACTTCTTTAATTTAATGAAAATTTTGAATTGTTTTACCACTCTTTTTTGCCAAGAATTAAAGTCTACAATGAAGGAAGAGAATTGTCTGAGAATTAAGACCCTTATGAAACACATTAGGTAAATTAAGAAAAAGCCCTGAAGGTTTAGCATAAGGATTCTTGCGTGTCTAGACTCAAGTTGTCTAAAATAGATGCTTGAGTATATTTGAGCTTTTCTTATTTTATTTTGTCCTTATAGTTTTCAAATCACTACCTTTAGGTTCTAAATGCCTTGTCACAAGCTCTGTGGCAAAATTTCACCCTTAAAAATAGAAGTCATATAAATAAAGTCAGGTTTAATTAACAAATGCATATCTTTTCTCCAGAGCAAATAAGTCATTCACTGTAAATTATTCACAAAGGGCATTTAGAAAGTCATACAAATTAATCATTATGGTTATATTTGTATATACGTGTGTTTGTGTGTGTATAAATCATTACTTCTCTAACTTACTAAAATCCTGAAGGTTAAAATACTGTTAGTGTGGGGTTTTTTTTGTTATTTGCAAGAAAAATTATTAGGAATACTGGAACATATTAAGCACAGACATTGCATTTTTTTTTTTTTTTCTTTACAGTGCAGCTTATTGGAGCCAGACTGCCTGGGTTTGAATCTTGACTCCAACATTTGCTCTCTGAGCAATGTTCTTATTCCTAAGTTGCTTTCTCGTCTTGAAATGTTAAATGGAGGTGGGAATAGTACTAATGTCATAAGGCGGTTGTAATTTAGAAAACTGGTACATGAAGATCTCTTAGAACATTGTCTATAATAATACATGTGCAATAATGTTAATAGTTCTCATTCTTGTATTTTACCTTTACTGGTATTTGGCATTATTTTTATGGACTTTGCTGATTTGATCCAATTAGATTATGGCTTATTATATTGTGACTCTTCTATTTAATATCTAAAACTTCTGAAGTATTTATGAAATACATATTTTTGTGCAAAATATTAGAAGTAAATGTATTAATAAGCAAGAAAATCACATGATCATATCAACCAGAAATGATCACTGTATGTATTTGGTGATTTTGTGGGTTGCTTTCAGTCATCTTTTTCATGAATATTTTACATAGTTCAAGTCATTACTTATGTGAACTTTAATATTATAATTATCTACTTCAGATATTTTTAAAAAACACTTTGATATATCATCACAATGTTTTTTTAAAAAAATATATTTTAATTAATGCATAATATTCCATCTGGTGAAGAGCCATGACTTAATTCCTGTTGTTTTATAATTTTGAGTAAGACTTTTTAAAAGTATTATTTTCTTTATCCATTCATCTATCGGTGGACATTAAGGTTGTTTCCACATTTTGTCTATTGTGAATAATGCTGCAATGAACATAGGAGCACAAATATCTCTTAAAGTTTGATTTCAATTCTTTCGAAGAAATATCCAAAAGTGGGAATGCTATATCATAGTTTAGTTCTCATTTTAACTTTTTGAGGAAACTCCATACTGTTTATAATTCTTACTAATAATTTTCCACTCCACATTATGGATGCTATTGCTGATAAGGGTTTAGAAGAACCTGAATGTTTATAGGCACTATTCATGTTAAAATTACAAAATTTAGCCAGGTCGGTGTTGCTCAGTGGTTGAGTGTCAACCTATGAACCAGGAGATCATGGTTTGATTCCTGGTCAGGGCTCATGTGAGGCTGTGGCCTCAATCCATGTAGGAGGCAGCTGATTGATGATTTTCTCTCATCACTGATGTTTCTATCTCTCTTCCCCTCTCCCTTCCTCCCTCTGAAATCAATAAAAAATAAAAATTAAAACACAACAAAATTTAGATAAACTTTCAAAAATGACGAAAGGACTCTCTGCCTTATGAGATAAGCAACCATACATACTCCAGGAGCTATTGGAATATTTTATTTTTTTTTACTATATTGTTAAAGTCAGGGATTACCATTATCATTTTGGATAATTCCCAACTGATAGTTTAACTACATGGTCTTCATGCTTAGTCCATTGGTGTAAAAATTAGAAATGTGAACTAATGTTATAGAACTACATAAATAAATATGCTGCTGCTGCATATCTTAAGCTCATAGTAAAAGAAAACTCGAGCCCACCTAAGTTCAGAAAAGACTAAACAAACCCTTTCTAAGAGACTTGTTTTTAACAAGTGAGTAAAAATCTTTCATTTGGCAAGAAAGCATTTGTTAAATTCATCATTAGTGTGTAGCATACGGCATTCTATGCACTCCCATCTAAATATGCATATGAGATCCAGATGGATTGTGCTAATGCCAGGACTACAAAACATTATCTCAAGTAGAGCACGTTTTAATAACTAAACTAATCATTAATTGCTTTGGTCTTCATCAAAATATCATTAATCCTTATAAATTAAAGTGTTATAAATGCATATAAAATATGAATTTGCCAAGAAAAAAAATCTTTATAATTATTGCTGTTCTCTGTATTTGACGTCATTCAAAGGGAGGAATATTTTCCTGGTCCTTCAAACAGGCACTTTCAAATCAGAGTATACACATTGTTTATTTTAATTCCTGACCCCTTTTTCTGCAGAAAATCTATCTCTACATGAGTATTCCTTTGGCATCTTTGTCTCACAAAGCTCTAAATTCATCTTTATTCCAAGCAACACTTCTTTAGATTTGCAGAGGAGGCAAATCCCATGATATCCAGGGAGAGCAAGGCATACCACTCGGCTGACAGATCTTTTAATTCTTATTTTTCCTTCTTTATGCAATGCATTTAATTTTTTTACAAAATTAAATAAATAAAAGTTCACAATTTTAAGTCCACAGATCTATGAATTTTTATAGACCTAAACACACTCATGTAAATACCACCAAAGTCAAGAAATAAACCATTAGCAACACCTAAGAAGATGGACAAGCATCCCCCTAAATGCTATTCTTTTATACCCCAAAGAAAACAGTCTCCTGGTTTCTAACACAATATATAAATTTTGCTGGTTTTTGAACTTTATGTAAATGGAATGATAAATTAGGTGTCACGTTAGAGACAATAGATTAAGATGAAGGTTGTTCTTTAATCTTACTGTTTTGCAGAATTTTTTTTACATTCTGAATACAAGTCCATTGACAATTATTTATAGAAAAAGAATAGTCTTTTTAGTAAGTTACTCTAGGTCAATCAAATTTTCTATTGGAAAATATAAAGTTTGACTCATAAATCATGACATATACAAATAAACTCAGGAAGACTGAGAATCAAAATATAAATAAGGGTGAAAAATAAAACAATATATATTTTAAAATAATTATAATATAAACATCCATGGATTTGGAATGAAGAAATACTTATTAAACAGAACACTTAAAAAACTGATTTTGAACAATTAAAAGTATAAATTTCTGTTAACTAAAAGTCACAAAGACAGTCACATTTTCTTGCTCTGGCAACTGAGAGGACACAGAAACAACCACTTCCTCTTAGCACTGAGTACAACTAGTGCCCAGACCTTGGTTTCTAATACAGTTCTCCAATAAGAAGAAACACAGTTCCTTGGAGAAATAGGTGATGCTCGGACTGGGATAGAGTATATACAACATAAGCCTGGGGCATCTTGTAGTGCCAGGAAGTAAGAATGTACTCAAAAAACAAAACAAATAAAAAACAACAAAAACACATTACCAAGAATGTATGTCTAAGAGACCAGGGGGCCAATCGAAAGAGCTCCCTATGACCAAAGCTGGGACAATATAAGCAGCAAAATAAATAGCATTTGTAATGCAAACAATCAAGGCTAGGGAGGTTGGCACTGGATCCAGTCAGACTGAAGAAAATCTCGAGCCAAATAGGATGAGACATGCCTTTATTTCAGCCTACAGTGGGGCTGAACATATAGGAGAAACAAACCATCTACTCCCAGTGGCTGCCAGCTTGGTGTACACGGGGACAAACTGCACCCCAGAAGGTTCTGGGCCTGTTTTATAAGAACCAGAACAATAGCGGCTCTTAGCCAAGGATGGGTTAGACATTAGTCATCTAACATGATGTCTGTTATGACAATGCTATATCATGTTTATATGACTGGGGCCTTTAGAGGAGAGAAGGCGAGAGAGCCTAAGTATTTTCACTTTCCCCACAGCATTGTATTGAATGGTCACACAAAATTTAGAAGTCATATCCATAAGCTGGTGGATTATACATAATAAACATTTATTTCTCACAGTTCTGCAGGAACTGGGAAGTCCAAGGTGATGGCACCTGCAGATTTGATGTTTGGTTAGTAAGGACTTCCTGGTTCACAGAGGGTTAATTTTTTCAACAAATCCTCACTTGGTGGAAGCGGCTAGGGAGTTCTGTGTGAGGGGGTCTCTTTTATAAGAACACTAATCCCATTCATAACGATTCCACACTCATGATCTAAACAATGTCTAAAGCCCACCTTCTAATACCATCACACGACATTAAAAATGCAACATATGAATTTTGAGGTGACACATTCAGACAATAGCATGAGGACAGAAGAGCCATCTCCTGTAGAGAAGAATTCCTGTACATTTATGTAGTTACTCAGCTCTCAAAGAGGTCAAGCAGAATTTCCCACTTCTTGGTGTGGGCTACTTGTAGTAACTTCCTTCCAAAGACTAGCATGGAAAGAGGGGAGAAGTATCTTCACAGTGGATAAGCCTAACTAACACTCCCCAGCCAGATGATGAGTCAGTATCAACGTGACTAGTCATTTTTCATTTCATGATGACATGAAAATTGGGCTTTACCTCTATGGTTTTCCTCAAAACAAAAACAAAAACAAAAACAAAAACCCACATAACAGTCTGTGAGAAAAATATCAGAAAAATCTAAATTTTGCCCATTCTTTAGCATATACATTTTTAGTTCAAGCTATCATCATCTATTGTCTGACGGCATCCTTGTAACTGGTCTTGACAGTTTCACTTCCTATCTCAGGGCAGATAGAAGTATATGGAGCAATGAAAAAGGAACCTGGAGAGGCAGTAGGACATAACAGAAACATATATTGTTATAACCCTAATCAATATTTAATATATTTGGCTTATTTTTTAACACTCAAAGGAAATAAGTTGCATAATATTTTTGTGTGACATCAACCTTGGGCTTACTTACGACAGAAATAGGAATGAATATTTATAGAGTACCAAGTATTACACTGGGTTCTTTTACATAAACTACTTTTCTTTGACCCATAGTTCAGTGTATTAATAGCCACACAACTTAACTGCTATTTGTCATACCATTTTGATTCTTCCAAAGTTCTAGGAGGAAGGAATTCTTGATCTTATTTTTACATCAGGTAGCTAAGGTTTGAAAGGGTTAAATCAGTAAGTGATAGAGTTGCAATTAGAACTATATTTTCAAAATCATGCATGGTCTCATTTATACAATTTTCCCTTGCTACTAGAGGAATTATTTGCAGTAACTCAAGGAAGAAATAATGAGGAGGCTAATTATTGACTATGTGAATGGGAAACTTCTGTAATTAAAGAATCAAACTGAATGAGGGATCTATAAAGCTTGATGAAAGGATACAACAAAAAATGGATTTAGGGAAGTCAAGACTGATGATAGAGTTGGAGGGCTGACACTAAGAGACTTGTGCCTGGTTTATTTTAGAGACAACAGGGATTATATATCATTATTCCATTTGACTTTAGTTGAGTTATTGATTTGAGAAAATTGTGCAGTTTCTCTCCTAGTTGTAATTCAAATGCTGGTAATTTTGTGCTGAAAATACCTACTGCACTCCCTAATCCAATGAAAGGTAAGAACTACATTGATATATTTGCCAGATTTTTGTTGCTGTTGCTTTTGTTGTTATTTTCATTTTTCCACTCAGATGCCAGCTGTCCCTAGGTCCATCCATCCTGATTGCATTTATCATATACTGTTCAGCATGAAGCTTAGTGGAAGCAGATTCATGCAAATCTGCAGGTGCAAATTTGAAACATCCGGCACCTGCAAAAATTTGGAAATATCACCAAGAGGCATCTTCAGACATTAGGGGGTGAAAATAAAAACAATTAGTGCATAACATAAACCCTTAATATTGTTATTCTTATTATTTTTCAAAACCAAATATCTTCTAGTATATCTCCTAGAGGAGCAAATCTAAGCCAAGTTTGAATTAAAAATAAAATAATGACTCATTTTGGGCTCTCCGAACACATTTAAGTGCTGGGAATTCTCTTAGCTGCCTGCAAAAGAAAACCATTCTTCTTAATGGTCAGATAATTAAAACTGGCAAAATACATTTTTAGAGAACTCTTTGTAAGTAAAATTACCTGTGGAGAAATAATATGAGATATTTCCATCTGAATATTTTTCACAAATAAAATTCATTCTCTCTTTTAATACCTTCATCAACCAGCATTAATAAGCATTTGTCTCAAACACTCATTAAAAATGAGAATCCTCCAAGCAGGGAAAAAAAGTGAAAATTCAAATGTATCATTCCTTTTACTTTTAAATAACTACCATTCGTTTTAGTGAGTGTTTTCGGTCTTTCACACACAGTGTCATGGCTGACCTTTAAAAGTGTATGTACATAAATTAAGAAATGCAAAGCTTCAACTCAGCAATCAAGGAACTTGATTTTTTTCATTTATTTTGTTTATTAACAAAATATGGATTCAGTATCCATAGATATTGAATCCAAAAAGGGGATTAGAACACCAGGCATTTTGACTGATCTGACATTCCAGGAAATACTCTGGAATTAGCACTAGGCCCCTTATAGCTGAACTAAACTGATGTGAAGAGAATGATAAGAATCTACCAAGAATTACTTTATTATAATATGAGTTGTCTTTCTAATGGAAAGCAATACAGATCAACAGTCTTCCTTGTCTCTTTCAGTCTCCAGGGACCCCAGGAGCTTCTGGACTTGGGGCAGCCTAACTCTAACCTCTGCTTCCTTCTTCCAAGGTCATCTCCTCCCTCTGTGTCCAAATTTCCTTCTTCAGGATCAGGGCGCCAGTTATATTGGATTTAGATCTCCCTAATCCACTATGACCTCATTTTAACTGCACTGATTACATTTGCAAATGCTGTTTTCAAATATGGCCACACTCGGAGGTTTCCGCTGGACATGAATTCTGAGGGGGCATCATGCAATTTAGTGTAAACACCAAACAAAATCAGCTCCCCTCATCTGAATGTTTTCATAATATGCTATATCAAATTATGCTATAGAATGCATCCTATTTTGTGATCATTGTTTGCTTAAATCTCTCTCTCTGAGACAGAAAGGGTCACACGTGACAGATTTTATTTTTAATTTCTTACTTATCCTTGCATTCTCATTGTCTAGCACAATGTCTAAGACATATCAATATATGATTATTTAATGAATGAATGTTACATAAAACTTGGAGCTAAAATTTAATTGAACAAAATGTTTTACAGTCACTAATAAGGTTACATTGAACACATTTTAGTATTTGAGTCCCTGTAAGCCTATCACAAAAATGGATTAAAAGATTTTAATAAAAAAGAAAACACTAATGTTGCATCAAAAGTAAATGAAATTACAATAAAAAACAGACAGGTCTAATCAATCAAATGCCTTGGTGCAATTAAAATTACTTATGTCAAGTAGAAGTCCTCTTTAGCAACACATTAAAGTCCAAAAAAAAAGCAGATTTGCAATATTACCAACTTCTCAAGCTATTTACATGTTTGTAAAATAGATCTCCAATTTTATAAATTGCAGAGATTTGACTTACTATTTATTCTCTCTTGAATGGTGTTTTGCAGAAAAAGGTTTCATCATATAAATCTTGTTCATTTGTGTCTTTGCCAAACAGGTGGCTTATTCACATAAAGAACTAAAATAATATCAGAGGCAAAAAATTCTTAATTAAGAGTATACAGATATTCTCTTAAACCCATCATTATTTCAGTGAGAAAGGAGAGTTTAAGGATTAGCAGTTCTTTTACTTAGTAGTTTATGGCATTGACTTCCCCTAAGAAAGGACAGTTAATAATGTGTGTTTTCAATTTAATTTCAAGTTTTTCAAGAACTAACCAAAATAATATAGTTGTCTGTGTAATATCTATACAAGTCAATGCACCTTAGTGAGTAAGAGTATGGGGTTCTATAGTGCATGTATTTTAAGCTTGTATCCCACACTTATGAGATCTGGAATATATTCTCTAGGTCTCAATTTCCTCATCTGTAAAATCTGTGTAATAGCAGTACTCAGCTCGTTTGATTGATGGAATGAGTCCGTGAAATCATTACTTATCTTAGTGTCTGTTGCACAGAAAGTACGATTTTTCATGTGCTTTTTGTTTTTCTTTTCATTTCTCTCTTTTTGTGACACATCTGGCTTACTAAAATTTTGCCTTTACCTGCAGTTATTAATATTCTATATGCCAGTATTATCACCCTTGATGATATGATTGAATTGCAGTGGTAAATGTGGTAATCCCATTCTGACCAAGTGTGGAGATCGGTAGCTGTACATGGCTTTGATGATGAGGGAATAAATAAAATTGAGTGCTACTTAAGCATTTTAGTGAACTACATTTTTCTGACAATAACTTGATATAAGAAGCAGTAAAGTAACCCACAGTATGGCAGAACATATTTGCCAATGATACATCTGATACAGGGTAATTTCCAAAATATATAAAGAATTTATAGAACTCAACATCAGGAAGACAAAAAATCCAATTACAAAAGGCTCAAAGGACCGGAATAAACACTTGTCCAAAGAGGACATACAGATGCTCAATGTCACTAATCCTCAGAGGGATGCAAATTAAAACCACAATGAGGTATCACTTCACACTTGCCAGAATGGCTCCATCAATAAGTCAACAAACAACTCGTGCTGGGAAGGGTGTGGAGAAAGGGGAACCCTGGTACACTGCTGGTGGGAATGCAGGCTGGTGCAGCCACTGTGGAAAACAGCCTGGGGTTTTCTCAAAAAATTAAAATGGGACTGCCATTTGATGCAGTGATCCCACATCTAGAAATATACCCTAAGAATACTAAAATACTAATAAGAAAGAACTTATGCACCCCTATATTCATAGCAGCGCAGTTTACAATAGCTAAGATCTAGAAACAGCCCAAGTGCCCATCAGTAGACGAGTGGATGAAAAAGCTGTGAGACATTTATACCAGGGAACACTATGCCTTTTGAGACAGCATGGAAGGGCCTGGAGATGTATACGCTAAGTGAAATGAGCCAGTTGGGGAAAGACAGATATCACAGAATCCCATTTATATGTGGAATCTAATGAACACAATACACTGATGAATAAAATCACAATCATGATTGAACATTTACAATATGAAAAAATTTTTCTGGGCCTATGAACTTTTGTTTCAGCTAGTGCTCTTATCTCCCAAATCAGACATGTTTATTAAAAAGTTAAACATATTTTTAAAGACATTTCCTCTAATTGGCTCTGTAGACTATACCAATTGTGAATGTGTATGTATAAATGAAAATATGTATGTCTTTTCTTTTGGGCGCCATTTGTTTTTTCCCTAATTACCAGAAAAGACATAAAAAGAAATTTGATATAGTTATTCTAGTAGGCTATATTTAATTTCAAGCAGTCAGAAAAGACTTTTCTACAACCTATATTGTAATATTAATAAGAATGTGATAAGATAAAAATATTCTAATGTTTTCTCATTCTTGAAAAAATAGTTTTGACTAAGTGCTTAGTTCTTTCTTGAGACACACCATAGGAAAGCTGAGTTACCACTCACAATCTTTAATGAAAGTCTGTTAAAATTTGCCACACAGATAATTATTATAAGTGTTTTAACTGAGTACATTTGAAGAACTAACTGGCCTTGTTAAGTGATTTGTGAATTGGGGAGCATCCATCCAGCAAGTAGAAGGGGTTCTGAGGGGTTGTACAAAATCCAACTTTTTCATAGGAAGAAGGGTGGGACAAGGGAGCTATTAGCAAAAAAAGAGAAAAGATTACTTTTAGGCCAGAAGTTCATCTTTTGGAGAGGAAGGTATGCGCCTAGGGTTTGGTTCTATCACATAGATTGTCTGTCTCTTCTTCCTAGGGTTATGAGAGGGCTTGTGGACAGATTACCTTATTGGTGCTGACCAGCAAATTCTAGGTCCCTTGATTAAAATTACATTTCTGATGAAGGTCAAAACTGCAGTTAGGTTAGGTATTAAAGTCTAGGTTTGGTATCTTGAGTGTTAGCCCAAGTGGTACCGTTTTGAGCCTGTAATTTTCTCTTTAACATAAATTAATGTTCTAATGCAAGTTTCTAATATGGAATTACTATAACAGTTTCTTCCATATATCTACCTTAAAATATTGTTGGCTACAATAAGAAGAAAAGCTTAACAAGTGGACTTTTTTTTCATTACACTGAATCAATGCCATTTTGGAAACACTGTTTTGTTGTTGTTTTGTTTTTCTGGAGAGACATAAAGTTTCCCGTGCATCTGGCAATTAAATTTTCCCTAAAATAAAGCAGAAAGATTTGCTCCAGTGAAACTGGCTGTAGAACTACATGCTCTTTAAATACAGAAAATAAATCTTCTTTCTGTTTCATCTCCAGCAATTCTCCTCACTTGGAAGCAATAGGGAGTCTTCGGGTATACTTGGAGAGTTATGTTGCTCTCAGGTCCCTATATTTCATCCCTTTAAAACATTATTTCCCTTTGGAAAATGTTCATGAAGACTCAGGGGAGGGAAAAGTAAATTTTGTTTAGAAAAAGTATACTTTCCCCACAAGTTTCACAGATGCTCCCTCTAGTTAAGATCATGTTGCCAAGCAAATATGGTGGGTTATACAGTATCTTAGGTTACAGAAATGAAACAGAAAACAAAACTCAAATGCATGAAAATGTAAATTTGACTGAATTAAGAAATTTAATTCAGGTTTCAGCTTTTTTCAGGGAGGGATTATACTTGCTTTGATCAACAATAGATAACTGAACATTTTTTTTTTTATTATATAATCATAGCCTTTTAGTTCTGTCTCCAAACTTTGAAGGAGAGCAAACTAAAAAAGCACTTGACAAATAGAACAGGATGGGTTTGCAACTTAGAAGGCACACTGCACGACTACTTGCAATTTCTTGTTTTAAATAAAGTTTAAATGGGAACTTTAAACTTTCTTTGAACAGTAGAAAGAAATATATATATTTTTTTCTCTTTAGACTAAGCCTCTTTATAGAACTTGATTCGAATTGAAGCAGAGTTTCTAAATACTAACAAGTATTTTCACTTAGGTATTATACTATGTGCTCATTTTAAATTGTATGTGAAAAAACGTTGGTGCTTTTGTCTTTTAATTGATTGGAAAAATTCCACCACCCCCACCCCCAGGTTTCAGTTTCTGATGAGCTGTGAAGAAGGCTTTTTAATGAGTTGGTAGGTGACATTGATTACCATTAAATCACATCAGGCAGAGGAAACAGTGCTATTAACTTATAGTTTTCTGGGTTCCACAATGGCTTGTGCAAGGGCAGTTGTAAAGATCAGCAGCCCCCGAGCCACAGAGCACCTAATAATTCACTCTGAGGAATACAATAATACAAAATTAATATTCTTGGCCGTACTTTATTGATATCCTCAAACTGGATTATACTCTAGACAAACTTGAGAAAGAATCAAAGTGTTGGTGTGATAATGATGAAAGTGATGTCATCTCACACTTCATTACCATACCAAATGGTACCAAGCCTAGCAAGTATTGTATGTTTTCAACATCCCAGGAGTGTTGGATGGTTTGTTGTAATTTTCATAGGCACTCCTTCAGTTTTGTTCCCTCAGCCATCTCTTCTATTTAAACTAATAATAGTGCTTGCTCTGAAGACAGCATTCTAATGGGACACCCTGTCTTTGACCTCCCCATTTCATCCTGGCCTATATAGTATATTATAGTATATTTCCCTTCATAGATTCATCTGCCTAAAGCACAGTGAGGGTAGATTGATTCCTTGCTTGACTGTTTCTCATCGCTTAGTAAAGATGAGACAGCATAGGGACCTGGGCCTCGGATCCCAAAGACACCAGATGTGAAAAACCACAGAGCTGGTTCCACCCTGCAGCCCCGCCCTGGGATCCCAAGGATGCCACGTGGCCAGAAAAATACCAGATAAGCCCATAAGAATGCAAACACCCCTCCACACCTTACAAAAATTGTCTAATCTCCTTTCTAATGGCTTGCTTCTCATAACCTGACCTGGAAAATTTCATAAGCCCGCTGCTTTTCAAAAAGCCCACCTTTTCATGAAAATTCACTTGATTCCCAGCTTATAAAAGCAGCCAAGCAGAGCCAACCCCAAACCAATCCATAGGACCCTCCTTTCCTGTGCGCTGCCTCCCTTGTGTTCGAGCATCAGCTTAATAAAATCTGTCTGGAAACTTCTCTGAGGTTTCCTCTTGATTTCTATCTTAGGGACCTCTAAAATGCCCATGCCAGTAATAAAGAGAATTTAATTTTCTTGGTGGGACATTCAAGAAACTTCACAATCAGAACCTTTTTTATTCCCATTCAAATTCTTATCACTCAAATTTATGTACACTCTAGGTGAACTTCAACCACTCAGTTTCTTACAGAATTCAGATAAAATTAACTCCTCAGCATTCATTATATATAGTACAATGTTTCTTCATCAGTGAGCAGCAAATCCTTACAGATATGTGGCCAAAATTTTATCCATTTAAAAAATATATTTTTATATAACTAAGAATACTTGATATTATGATGAGGTGTGACAGAGAGACTATTTAGCAGAGGAGGTCATTCAATGTGGGGTAGAGTAGGATGTGATTTGCAATAAGGCAGAGGTAGGAAATATTTGCCAAACCACCACTGAAGACAAATCCTTATTTCCTGGGATCAATAATAATTACCTTGTGAGTATATAAGAAAGCTTGGTTGGGCCAATAAACAATTCAATTCGAGAAGCAATATAATACTGAAAGGACAACCAATTCAACTCTGCAATAACCTGTGGATACCTTTATAGACAATTTGGGATGCTGTTATAGTGTGATGGTGATTGTATTATGTTTATTATTTTGACATATAACACTTTTATGAGATTTTTAAATCAGTTTATGTGTGCTACTAAAAATATCTAGTATTCTTAAGTGTGCTACAAATGCAATATGTGTACATCACTGCTTTTAACTAATCTCTTTTTTTTTCTAAAAAGTATTACCTCCATTCCCCATCTCATTCAATCTCTCCCTTGGCTTCTCATCCTTCAAGGTACCCTGCCTCAAAATCACTCTCTTTGATAACCACTCATAATCTAAATTCCTATACTATTAAGGCAGGACCTCTTTTGTGGGGGCACTTCTATTGTTTTAGCTTTGTTTGATAATTCTATGTTTTCTTTGCTTCATTAATAAGGTTGAAACTTCCCAAAGTCATGGTTCTTGTCATAATCATGTTTATTTCTGTATTCTAATTATTCTTCATATTTCATGACACATGTTTGGTAAATGCTTCAATGTTGATACATTTCTAACTCTGATATTTTAGGGGAAAACCAAAAAAAAAAAAAAGCAAAAACTCCCCAATTATTTTTAAGACGTGTAAATTCTCTGAAGCAATGTAGCAAGTACATATTTTAAAAAGATATGTAGAGTTACAGATGTAATAAGGAGGAAGCCCCCAAAGAATAACTATCAACCCTTTATGACCCCAATTTCAGTAGCTTCAAAAATATTGCTATAAGAAGCAAAGAAAGCTCATTTTTACCAGCTTCCCTGGAGACAGTATCTCCAATCAAAATTGATTACTTTTCCAAGCCATATATCATGCAGAATTGTTAACAGGAAATCCACTATTCACTCATTCCCTTGGCCTACTTCTTGGCAACTACATTACACTGTACTTAATTTTCAAGTAAATAACGTATTAAAAATTAATCAGAGGAAAGAGTAATTTTGAATTTAGAAGTGAAATAAAAGTAAAATAGTGCAACCTAAACTACAAGAAATGTTGCCCTGGTATAGGTTTAAATTTCAGGCCCTAGAGAGAGGGAAGCATTAAGAAAGCCTTTCTTTAGGCATTTAACATTTCAATACGATGGCTCTCCAGTTCATATTTTGGGGTTCAGGGCCAGATCTCTTTGTGGACCCAGCAGAATTCCTTCCAATAATTCTGTTCTTGATATTCGTAGTAGGACATGAAACAAGTATGCAACTTGCAGACATATATATGTTATATATACACATATATACTACATACATACTGTACATCAAGCTAATAAAATTTTAAATCAAATATGTTCCTTTCCCTTAATGTAATTTTGTCTTTTATTTTAAACTTAAAATATTTTACAAATATATCTTCAAATTATCTTGAAAGTCCAAGATTATAATTAGAATTCTCAAAGTATTTTTCAGGTAACCCAAGGATTGCTAGCACTTAGCCCCTGGTTCAAATGTTCCCTTCTCTTTGTCTTCATGAACTACATTCAGCACTGCAAGGGCTCTCAGGTACATGCATGGATACCAAAGCCCATTCATCCAAGTTCACATATTCCACAAACAGCTGCTGCTTGGCCATATCTTGCCCCAGGAGATATGCTTGATGGCTTACTTTCTCAGAAGAGGCTCTGGGGAAGTGGGTTGTGGATTCTGTAGGCAGGGAATTCTAGTGTCATATGACAAAATGGTCATGGTTCTTTGTCACCGTGGATTATTTGCCTCCTAGGGCAACTACAATCATAGCAATTCCAGGAAGGCATTCTCTATATCAGGGCTCAGGGAAGATACTTCTCTTGCTAGTGGCACTATCCTCTAACAACCAGTGTTTCCAAAAGAGTTTAATGAGCCACCTCTATGGGATGGAATCACGTAGGAGACAATGTGACATCTTCCATGCTCTTTATTACTACTGCCTCCCAGATACTTGGTCTATAATAGGGTCTGGGTACAAATGCAACAGTTTGAAGAGCTTCATCAAGAAACTCTAGCTCAAATGTGTCAATAGTGATACTATTTATTGACCTATCTCCATGATCCTGTTTTAAAATGCATCACCACCAAAAGCACATATTCCTTGAGGAAATTAATGGCAGCATTTGCAGGGGGAAAAAAGTGAGATTCAAGGGTGTTTTGCCAACTTCCTAGATGCTATATGAAGACAAAGAGTAGGGAACACATTTTCTGGAAGATGTGTCTAGCACAGCTAGTCAGAGGCTAAAATTTGCATACAATTTGTATAGCCTGTCTTTCTTGAGCAGCAGGGAAATTGCCTGAATCACCAAGCCACCATCACTTTGCCACATTCCTTAGGGATTTATTGCAACATTCAACCAGTGACTGACATGACTGTAATAGGTATTATCTGCTAACTGACTAGAAGTAATGCTTCATGTTCAATATATCAGATAGTGCCAAGATTTCAAGAAGAGGGCAGTATGCCACATGCAATATGCCAGAGAACTAACTCCCTAGTAAAATTGATTTTTTTAAAAAAGAAAATGTTTCTAATGCTTCACGCGTGCCTCTCATAATGTTTCCGAGAAAAATGCCCCATGGCTTATATTTGTTTCCTCATAGCAGCTAAGGTAACTCAGAGGTCTTAATATGTATGTAATAAATACTTATTCGTTGATAAAAGCCTAAGAATTGTTCAGCAGCTAGAAATTCTCTTGGTTAGATTTAAGGCCCCACATTCCTTAGAATAACAGGAAACGCATGCACCAAGGTTCCTGACACATATAACCATCTCAATTGGGAACTACTCCCAAAATTCAGGTGCTGTTCTAGTTTCCAAGGACTGCCATAACTAAGTACCACAAACTGAATGACTTAAAACAAGAGAGATTTATTCCCTCAAAGTTTTGGAGACCAGGAGTTTAATATCAAGGTGTTGGCAGGACATGCTCCTTTTGAAATCTTTAGAAGAGGAATTTTTTTTTAATCTCTTTTAGCTTCTGGTAGCCCACTGTTCCTTGGTTTGTGACAATACAACTTCAGTGTCTCCCTCTGTCTTCACATAGCCGACTTCCCTCTGTGAGTCTGTGGTTTCACATGGCCTTCACCTCTCCATGTCTTTGTTTTCTCTTCTTATAAGAACACCAGTCATTTTGGATTAGGGTCCACCTTAGTGAAATGTTGACCTTAACTTGATTACATCAGCAAAGACCCTGTTTCCAAATAAGGTCATATTCATAGGTACTGGGGGCTAGAATTCAACATATCTTTTTGGGGGACACAATTCAACTGGCATCAGATATCTGCTTTATATGTTAAATTCCCAAGTGAAACACCTTTAAATCCTTAAATCCATGATATTCAAGAAGTCAGGCATTTGATCAGCTGCTTGCTGCTCTTGAACTGGGGGCCTAGATATACAATTTGATTTCCCATTCTTTTCAAAGGAACACGACTAAAAATTTGTCTTTGCTTTAGTAAAAATAGATATTCTTATTTTAATGTTTTTAAACTGAGGGATTAACACTGTTTATGGAGGTAACGATAAAAGATAGGAGCAATTGCATAATGATGCCCAATGCAATGAACACCAGAGCAAGTACCAACACTTTGGCATTCTCAAAACTTACCCATTCAAATGCATAGTGCATTAAAAAGATTTAATGGGGGGTGAAAACATAAAAGTAATGTATTGTTTTATAATCCATTTCAGCATTCTTAGAAGAAAATCTCTTTGTGCTTGGTGAGTAGTTTATGGTTCTTAGAGGCCCCTATAAATGTTTGTGTTGATTTCTGTACTTCTACAGGCAGCTGCTTTCATTAGAAAAGGAGTTCAGCTTTGGGGTGACAGATGCTATGACATAAAATTGTTTTTTTTTCCCATTTTAAAATTTGCTTCTACGTATTGCAGCCAAAAGAAAATTTTTAGAAATAACATCATATAAAAAATGTTACAATACTGTATATATTCATTCATTCAATATGTATTTATAGACTGCCAAAAGGTGCCAAACTTTAGCTCAGAAATTAAGAGGGGCAATCTATTTAAACATGCTGCAGTAAAATGAATATTTACCTATCAGGAAGATCTTACTTCCAATGTACTATCACTATCGGGAATCTGAGACTTGGAGTAACTGAGACCAGACTATGAGCCCTAGTTCTGCCACTTACTGGTTTCCTGAAATTAACTATTTTAAGTCTTAATTTAGTACTTAAGAACTGAAAATAATAGCTTCTTCCTTAGTGAACAGTGTTACTTTAAATAACATTTTAATGTAAAAGCATTTAGGAAAAAGCCTAGTACATTTAATATTTATGAACTATTCATTGTTCTTGCTAATTACTATTATTAACAATTTTTTAAATTAATGTTCAGAAAAGTCACAGCTTAAACCTGATATATTAATTATGGCAGACCTAGGAAATTATTAATTTTAATTATTAATTATTAATTTCCTAGGTCTGCTGTAACAATTACCACAACTTTGAGAGGCTTCAAACAACAGAAAATGTATTCTCTCAATTCTGGAGAGTAGAAGTTCGAAGTCAAGCTTTCAGCAGGACCCTATTCCCCAAAGTCTCTGGGGAAGAATCCTTCCTTGTCTCTTCTAGCTTTGGGTCATGACCAGCAATCCTTGGCCTTTCTTGGCTTGTAGATGCATTGCTCCCATCCAATCTCTGCTTCTCTCTTCACATGACCCTCCCCCCGTGTCTGTGTCTCTGTGTTCAAATTTCCTCTTTTAAGAACATCAGTTACATTGGAGTTTGTGTCTATCCTATTCTAGTAGAACCTCATCTTATCATCTAGTTATATCTGCAAAAACTTATTTCTACATAAGGTCATATTTACAGGTTCTGGGTGGGCATATATTTGGGGGGCTCTTTTCAGCACACACTCTCTAAATATGTATACTTTGTTTTAAAAATTGCAAATACATCATAAACTCTAACTTTCAAATGACTAGAGCCTTCTGTGAAATAGGGACATCTGAGCAGCTCTGTTGAACTGACTGAAGATTTATAGAAAATGACTTATAGGCCTCTGGCCAACTTTTTAATACTTTCCTCTTCAAATGTATTAGACTGACCTCTGCCATTCCTGAGATGTGTAGAATTACCAGGAAGAGCAACGTATCAAATGATCTCAGACCAGGTAAATACCTGACCTGACACACTGAAGAGAAACCTTGGGGTCAAAATAAAAGGTTTGAAATTAGAGACTGTAAGTAGAAAAAAGTTAGAAATATGTCCCACATCTGTCCTTTACCCAGCACTCCTCCTCCTATGATATCTGTCATTACATTCTTGAAAGTTCCAATTAAGGTTATGATAGTACTCTCTTTTACATAAATGGGAAACAGGAGAACATATGGCTTTAGTCAGTGGCTTTCAAAGTTAATATTTCAAGAAAACACTTTAAAAGTCTATAAGATATTTATATCTATACTTTTTATGATTTCTATTTTAAAGTAGTATGTGTATAAATTAAAAATAGATAAAATTATCATATGTATATGCATACACACATATTGGGTGTGAGAGCTAATTTTTTTATTGATAGAGGCATGTATTACATTTTTGGAAACTATTGACTTAGAACATGACTTTGTATTTATACATTTATTTATATATGTAATTATGGATTTATACACCTACTTGCAAGGAGGTTGCATTTTCAATGGGGTTGAAACCAAGAAACAAATATCTATCTAAGTTTACATGAGATAATAAATTAAGATTTAAAGGGAATCAAAGAATACTAGAAGCATGGTTCATTAAAATAAAAAAATATATAGCTTGGACTTTAATTACAATAAAAACTTTTGTTCTGTGAAAGATATTGTTCAAAGAGGGGGGAAAAACAAACCAAGAAACTGACTGGGATAAAATATTTTCAAAAAAGTTGATAAAGCTGCTGTATAGAAGGGCTCTTAAAACTCAACAATAGGAAAACAAACCAATTAAAAAGTGGGTAAACGATCTGAAAAGAACCCTCAACAAAGAAGATGTACATATGACAAGTAATCATGTGAAAGATGCTCAACATAACTTGTCATTAGAGAATTGCTAATTAGAGCAAAAACAAGAGACCATTACACACTTATTAGAATGCCTCAAACTTAAAAAGAGAGAGAACTGACAAGTGGCATCTGCAATATGGAAAATTAAGAAGCTCCAGGCCCTCATCCCCCCACTGAGACACCAAATTAATGATGCCATAAGGACCCAAACAGCTTCTTGAGAACTCTAGAAACCAGTTAAGATGCTACAGCAACAAAGCAAATGTCTAATCAAGAAAAAAGAAAAACAAAAAAAAACTATACCTTAAAGAAGAACCATTTCTGAGTGGAAAATATAACATATAATGACAAGGAAAAATACTGTCCCCCAAACTTTAGGATATTCTGTGACATTTTGCTCCTCTCTGTCTTGTCACCCACTCAGAACAGTGCGGCGTGATGAGGAAGGAGCTGTCCAACTCCCAAGAGTGTATCTTGCTAGACTCAAGATGTGAGATTATGGGTGCTTGGACTTAAGGCAAATGCTGAAATAAGTGAGTAGTGGTCAGATATGGGGCAATATTTCTTAGCTGGCATTGGCAGGATTTGCTTATGAATTAGGCGTGTGCGGCTGAAGGTCATTCAATGAGATGCGTAAGAATTGGGTGAGTATAAATTAAGAGATTTCTGTGCACGTCATTTTTGAGGTAAATATTAGACATCTAAAAATACAGGGTCAAGTTGGCAGTGGACATATTAATCTGTAGGTCAGTGTAAAGGGTGAGAATATATATGTGAATTAGGAGTTGTACACAGAGAGATAATCTTTAATGACAGCAAGCAAACTAGATGAGATTGTCTAGGCAATAAGTGATATGGAGAAAATAAGTGTTCTGAGGACTGAGCTCTCAGGCCCTCCAGCAATTTGAGGTCTGAACCGACAAAGTAGTCTGAGAAAGAGCAGCCAGAGAGGTGGAAAGAAAACCAAGAAGTCAAGGGGAGAGAGAACATCAATATGAGAAAAATGATCCATTCTGTCAAATGCTAAGCACAAGGTTAGAAAAATGAAGATTGAAAACATACCTTGTATTTACTAAAAGGAGATAATCGATGGCCCTAACAAGAGCTCTTTTAGTAGAATGTGGGAAATTTGAACTG
Organism: Miniopterus natalensis; assembly: GCF_054644295.1. Taxonomy (NCBI): domain Eukaryota; kingdom Metazoa; phylum Chordata; class Mammalia; order Chiroptera; family Miniopteridae; genus Miniopterus; species Miniopterus natalensis. The sequence continues at coordinate 63,043,682 of NC_142091.1, read as the reverse complement.
GGTTATATTGTCTTCCAGGTCAACCTAGGGGAGTAAAAGTAGATGGAGCACCTGTAGATAGCTGTAGAAGTCTCATTCTATAGACAGGAAAAGAGTTAGGGGTGATAACTAGATGGTGAGGTGAGGTTAAATGAGAGATGTATTGTTATTGTTCTTAATTTGTTCTTGTTTTCTTATAAGCTGAAAACCCTTAGAGATTAATGATTTGGTGATAGAAACTTTTCAGTATAAAGGAACAAAATAAGTTAATATGAAAGAAAAAGAAAAGTAATTATTTAAAAAATAAACTCTTTGAATAAATGGAAGGAAGAAGAGCAACAACATCCACAGAAACGGGAGGTGAGGCACAGGAAACAGGTGCAGATGTGGTTAGTATGGCAGCATGTGGAGCATCTCTTACATTTGCCCATATGTTCTTTAAAGAATCAAGGTTAACTATGAATGGGGAAGATGGGTTTGGAGGTGGCTTTGGAAGTTTGAGGAGTAAATAGAAGGTGGGAGAATGAATGAACTGAGCAAGCTAAGATCATCAGGAATCATTGAGGGGAAATTCGAAATTTAAGATAACAGATTTAAAGAGATGGTAAATAGAGTTGTGTTGCCTGTGTGCAGTAGCCAGTTGTAAACCATAAGGGTGAAACATTAGGTAAGGGACTAGAGCTAGTAGTGTAGAATGTTGGAATAATAAACTGAAAAGATAGGGCCTTAAACAAAGTTTAGTTGCTATCATTTAGTTTATGTACTTGTAGTTGCAAATTTAAAAAATCATGATTATTCTAGAAAAAAACACTAAAATATATATGATGGTAATTGGCCCATTTTATGTTCAGGTTTTGGTGGGAGGAAGGAAACAGAATGGTCTTAAAATAATAACTCTTAAGGAATATCTTTCTTAGTGTGTTTTTATATGTTATAGTGAGTTTGGGGATGTAGACTTTTGAAAACATGGAAACATTATTTATATTCATCAATACAAGTAACTATAAATGCTATATAACTTCAGTTCAGAGTTGGAGAACTTCAACAAGTGCTTAATTCACTATGGAATATTATCCCAAATGACAGTAAACAGCATTTCATTCTAGTGTGGGAATGCTCTGATCAACACTGAAATTAATCAAACTTCCTTGATTAATCAACTTTATATATTATCATCCTGATTGCAATCACCTATCAAAGAATCATTTTCAACAGTAATTTGTGTAAAACATAATCAGTGCCAATGAACCAAAAACTGGAGGTCTGTGCACCTAAAAAAAGAGCTAGTTGATAATATCCCATTACCCTCAACAAAAAAATATACAACTGGTATGATGAACAAAGATAACCTAGTTCAAGATTTCTAATTGTGCCTCACCCCAGAATGGAACCCATATAAATACTTTATCAAACCAAAGAAATGTTCATTGCACCAAACAACACATGCCTATTCAATTTATCATCTGATTATATTGCCATTTTAAACTGTTAAATTTCCAAGAACAAAGCTGTTTTACTATAATTTTTGAGTGGCTCTAATTTTATAAGATTCACACTTTATTAAAAATGGGTTAAACAATAATAATCTTATGTATCTGAAATGACTGAAAATAAGAGGTCCCTTTCAAACTAAAGATTTCATTAAAGCACAGGCCAAGACAGCGAAAGCCTTCTGATTTTGCTCACACAGGGTCTGTTTGTCTAAGATTATCATATAACTTCATTCTGCTTAATTCACCTCATCTATTTATCTGAGTTAAATTCTTCTAAAAATTCATCTTATTTTAATGAAAGCAATGTGGTGCAATGAAAAGTGCTCTTGGCCAGCTAGAAAGAATTCAGTCAAGCTCAAGCCTTGCCATCAGCCAGCTCAGTGACCTTTTTTACGTAATGTTACGCCTTTGGTCCTCAGCTCAGTTACAGTCAAAGTTAAAAGCTCTACTCCATAATCCCTAAAGAATACTTTAGTTCACAACATGAAAATGCAAAAATAATAATCTGTCTTAATACCAAGACTATTTAAAATTCGAAGATATGATATTTTTTAGATTTTTCCACCTATACATCATCTCTGTTAACATTTTGTTTCTTTCAAGACTGGCCATCTATCATGGGCTGTTGTCTCCTCTCATGAAATGCATCCCTGAAGAAATGAGAGAAGTAAAACAGAATTATGGATTCCAAGATTTAATAGATTGAACAGATTAAAGTCTATCTTGAACCTGATGTGTGTGGGTGATGGGGGCAGGAAGGCGGTACCTGCCATTTGGAGCAGATAGAGGTTGCAGGGAAAAGAGATGAATTAAAGAAAAATTATTATGTTCTGCTCTTCTCTCTGTTAATTTGTGACTTCATGCTTCCTCACCAGGGAAATCACCAGCAACATCACAGTTGCTTTACAAGCAATGGCAGATGTTATCGGGGCAACACAAAAGGCTTGTTGGGAGAGTAGTTGATGAAGACTCTTGTGAGTTGACTGGTCTCCCCCGGAAAGATACTACTTCATCCTCGCACTTTCCAAGACCTCAGATTGATAGAGTTTACCGTGGGGAGACCGGAACCTGCAAATGATGCTCCTCTTTATAAATGTGCATGCTGGGATGGGGTAGGTATAGAATAAGCCATGTGGAAAGATTTGCTTGGTTTTAGGCTTTTCTCTCTACATGGAATGACAGCTATTATCTTAAGTTCCATTACATGCTTTGTAAGAACTATCAGGAATAATAGACTTCCTTGTTTCTGAGATGCTGACTTATGCAGACACAAAAGCCAAAGCAATTGTTTTAAGGAATGTTCATTAGTTTACTTTATATTTATTAGCCATCCGATATATAGACCAATCACTAAGTTAAATAATGCAATATAGATAACATAAGGAGTTTCCAATCTAGAAGAATTCACAGTAGTCAGGCAGTATAATTGCAACACAATGTAGTCTGTTACATGTATGTATACATAGGAAACATCATAGTATATATGGGGTTTGGTACTATTTGAGGTTTCAGGCATCCACTGGGTGTCCTGTAGGTATTTCCTATGATCAAGGGGGACTAATATAATAATCTCTAAGAAGACATAGGGCATGTGCTACACTTTTCCTACACCCTCTTTTCTAAATTTGGGAAACATGGCACATGTCGGTGAATAAAGATTCCACTATTCAAAAATATGACTAAACTTGAATGTTATTTTTTTTCATTCTTATTTTTTTTGTCAAAGTGTCTTGCTTTCAGTCAGAGATAATTTTTTCTAAAGACTTTCTAAATATATTCAGTTAATTTAAAGATATTCAGTCAATCAGAGAACTGGAACTGACCAAATTACATTTCATGTTTCAATTTTTAGGTTGTTCTTAATTGTTTTGCTGTCTTTATTTCCAGCTGGAAAATAGTAACCTGAATAAGTTCAGGGATATTTCAAGAGTATATGAAAACTCAATAAAATATTATTTTGAAGATATCTAGTATTGTATCAGAAATAAAAAAAGTAGTGTTTCTACCTGATTAAATAATATATAATGCTTCAATATGTCCCACCTCCCAGGAAAAGTGTGTTATCCCCCAGGAATCATCAATGTTTTCCTCAAGTCAGGAAAAAAAATGTTTTAAAAGCCTCTTGGGTTGTTTTATAGTTTCCTAGCTTCCCACCCAATACATCCATTAATAATAAGTAACTTCTGCTAGACTCACAGGTGAACTAAGACCATAGTTACTGCCTTTTCTGTCCTTTAGGCAATGATTTCCATAATTACAGAGATATCTGAATTGTGTGTTATCTTGAGAAGACAAGGCTATAGGGAATTGAAGCCAAATAAATATTTAAGCAGTCAGCGGCAATAGAAGTAACCAAACCCCAAATTCTCATTTCTCCAGAGCAGTGCTGCTCAAGCTATGCAGTAAAGGACCATTTAAAAAATATATTCTATCTTAAATGGACCAAAAAATGGTCCTTCAACACATGAGTGCTACATATGCCTCACCAGGTAAATTTGACAACAACTGAATTATTCTGTACTTTGTTCTGCAGTAAGAATTCTCTGATAATACACTTGGAAGTTACTGCAATGACAAATTGCTATAAATTTTCTATATGCTTTTAAAAAAAATGTTTTCTACTTGTCTTGCATGTACAGCAACATGCCATTCACAAAGAGGTGTGTTGCTGAGGACCATAGTTTGAGTAGCAGTGTTAAAGAGAAGCTATTAGAAATATTCCTTGGAGTAGTAAAAAGCAGTATCATTTCTATTGGGATAAGAGTTCATGTGTACGCAGTTGGTCAATAAAGAAGTAAGTCCCTTTGGTGTTGTAATAAAGAGACAAACGTTGCTGCCATTTTCCAGGTTTCTGTTTTACCACTATGTAAACAAAAAGAGTTAAGTTTTCCAGATGACTGAAACACAAATCAACTGTCATAATGGCCTAATTTGCAAAACTGAGAGTAATCTCAACAAAAGGTCCATGGCAAAGAGCCCTGGAAGAAAAAAATCAACAGAGGGTTATGGGCTTGCCTGTGTTACTCAATAATAGTATATAGTCTTTGACCATCAGTTAACCTCACTGGACTACACATTTGCAAAATAAGTGGATAAGTCAGATTGTATGTTTAGCAAGTCCCTTTTTGCCTAAAATTATAGATTCATTGCCCCCTTTAAAATGCATAGACCCCAAGCTTCAATTATGATAAAGGTCTCAAGTCAAAATAAATCAATCACAATTTCTACATTTCTAAAATCTTTACTGGAGTTCTCCCAGAATAACCTGCCATTAATGGAACGATTACTGAAGACAACAGTGAAAAAAGAAAATACTGTACATTATTATAACCATAGGGACATAATAATATGTTAGTTTCTTGATTAGGATTGTAAATCACATTTGAGTCACTTAAATCAAATAGATGAAATACAGAGCTCTTCAAAAGTTATACTAGAGAATTATAGTATAATAAATGGGGTTGTGGAAACATGTAAACTTACTGTACTCTAATGTCTTGCATTAGGAGATCTCAGTTCTACAACTTGGCTTATTTAAAAAAAATAATAATTACTGATTTTAGAAAGAGGGGAAAGGAGATAGAAATAAAGGAAAAGAGTGAGAGATCAATTTGTTGTTCCACTTATTTATGCATTCATTGGTTGATTCTTGTACATGACCCGTGACCTGGGATCAAACCTGTAACCTTGGTGTGTCGGGGATGATACTCAAACCAACTGAGCTACCTGGTCCAGGTCTACAACTTGCCTTAAAAAAAAAAAAAAAAAATGACCAAGTGAGACAGAGGGAAAAAAATCCAGTTAAAAATAACTCTGAGAAAATTTTGAAGGATGAAGGTACTACTATAATATAAATTGCTGTCAAAACTGGGAGAAAAAGACTTCCTGAAACACTAAAGCCATTAGGGACTCCAAGGTACTTTATGTTGAGCCAAGAGCAAGTGAAGGAGAAAATGCATTGGAAGAGCTGTTGGAAATTGTCCAGAAAGAATTGGAAGAGAATTTTGTGCTTGTCCACAAAAAATGATGGAGTTGAAAACAGATGGAAAAATTCAATGAGGGTGTGGAAAGATTATTTCCCAGGCATTTTGTTGCCATAATAGAATATATCCAACAGAGTCAGAAAGATATAAAGAATACACTTCAAGCTGAATTTCAACCTGAGTGTATTAGGTCTATGCTTCTAGAAGTAGACAATTCTGAAACATTATAAGGGGATGAGATATAAAATGCAGTACATGTTTTCCGAACAGCTGATCATCTGTAATCTTATCCACTCCCATTGTGTTGTTTCCATTAGTCTGCTCAACAGTTTAACCTATTAGAAAATTCCAGTAGAGCAGCCTATCAATGAGTGAATGAGGTATAGTGCCAACAATTTGAACCAAGTATCTTTTTTAGATAAGTTTATGGAAATAATGGCTCAGTTTGCTTATTGGAAAACTGCTACACATATTATTGATTACATGAGTCATCTAGTTAATTATTAGAATTTCTCAGATGAAAAGAACTGTTAAAGAGTTCCTGAATAGGCCATTTAAATGCCAATTGAATTTCCCACAAAACACCTAATTGTATGATACCACAAAATGATATATATTAAAATGACACAGATAAACAGGGTTCTTACAAATTTAGATACATACTTTGTATGAGTTATTCAATCAATTGCAATTTAAACATGATATAAATAAGCTCATGAATCACTCACTGATTTAAGCACTAGGGAGTTTATTATATTTATTCCCATTTTTAATTATTGATATGTCAGGTTTTCATTTTTCTCTTGCCCTTTTCTTGATTAAATTCATTGTACTCAAAACTACTAGAAAAACCTTCCTTGAACTACATTTTCATGTTGGCATTTACCTATTCAAGACCTAAAATAGATTGAAACTCTAAGTTATATTGAATCCAAGTTCCAATATAATTCAATATATAAATATATATATAAACATGTTCTACATGCTAAGACTTAGTCCTCTATGCACCTTTGTTATTTTGCAGGTGAGGTGCCCCGCACCCCAAGATTTCAATTTGTTCAGCCCTGACAAAGCACACCAATCAAATGTACCAATTGGCTCTTTTGTTAGAAATTGAACCACGGTTAACTTCATTTTATTCAGAATTATTTAGCCTTTGCATTGTGCTCTGTAGAAAAATGAGCTTAAAATAAGTTAAATGGTAGATCTCTCATAGACAATTACATATTTTTAAAATGATTGATCTTAAAGACAAATTAATAAATATCTGACATCTAGAAAGGGGTACATGGCAAGCTGCTTTTCTTAATGTGTTGTTAACAAGGGGGGTAGTTTGCTATGTTTTGGAGGGTTTTCTATATAACGAGCTCTAGTCGGGCCTTTAATATTATTGTATGCTTTAATCCTTAAAAACGTCCTATAAGACAGACATCAGTGCTCATTATTTAAAATAAAAGACAAAACCAGAATTTAAACATTCTCTGCTTTGTCATTAAAACAATACTACTTTTCCCAAAATACCACACCAACCCCTCAAAAGTCTGTGCTGAGCATAGTTGAAAGTACCCTACGCACAGCATACCCTGTTAATATGCTACAGCATGGGCTACAAAATCATCTTAAGTGTATTGAACACCAGAATATATTTGAGAGTAGAAATAATTACTTTTAAATGTTTCCAGAGGCTCTAGTAGAAACTAATTCTTAGCTGATATGCTCATATTTTGTACAAAAATTGTTGTAATAGTGAGGGAATTGTGCTTCACTTGTTTTGCCTCCCATCACCCAACATGACCCACATATTTGGCAACTGCATGCCCTGTATGATTTACCTGCTCATTACCTTCCTTTATTAAGTGGATCTCTTTTCTAGTATAGGAGATGATGGAGAGAACTCCCCCTGAAAGGAGAGAAAGGATATTTGACTCTCCTACAGACTCTATCCTTTTAGTGAGGCCTGAGACATCACATCCCTTATTTGAAATACTGCTTCTGACACCAATTAAGGAGGTGAGAGCAGCAACTAACCCTGTTCTTTCCTTTTGACCTAACCACCCCTTTCTCATTGGGAAGTCACTGGAGAAACAATTACCCAAAAAGCTCATATTGACAAAAATGCAAATGGCCATTGGGAGTAACTATCCTCCCAAATCTGTACAATTCTGAAACTAATTCACACAAATAGATTGGTAGAATTTGTTCAGAAAATAGCCTAGATCAACATATATGTCATTAGCAAATTTTGCATTGGTAGGGACCCCTACAGTGGTCTGCTGTGACCCCTGCTTCCTGGTGATCATGTGCATTCAAATGTCCTTCCCTAGGCTGGAATTATTTACTCACTCTGACAAGCAGTCTAGGGAAGAAATGATTATCTTGGCTGATACATTCAGTTATAAGAAGATAATGCCATTCTTCTTGACATTCTTTCAGTCTCTCTTTGATCATTTGTTCTAGGGAAGCTAGCTGTCATGTCATGAGGCAGCCTTGAGTAGAGGTCCACATAAGAGAGCTCAGGCTCAGCTGGGGGTGGCTCAGCGGTTGAGCATCAACCTAGGATCCAGGAGATCTCGGTTCGATTCCCGATCAGGCCACATGCCTGGGTTGAGGGCTCGATCCCTGGTCGGGTGTGTGCAGGAGGCAGCCAATCAAGGACTCTCTCATCATGGATGTTTCTATCTCTCTCTCTCCCTCTCCTTTCCTTTCTCTGAAATCAATAAAGATATATTTTTAAAAAAAGAAAGAGAGAGCTCAGAAGGGGACATTTTGAAGATTTCCAATAATAATGGGAGAACTGGAGGCAGATCGTTTAGCCTCAGTTGCCTCTTGAAGTGACTCTACCTCAGCCAATAGCTTGACTGCAATCAGGGCTGAAGTCTTGAGTCACACACACCCAGACACCTGCACTCAGATTCTCAACCACAGGACTGTGAGATAAGAAATAGTTGCTATCTTAAGCCACTAAATTTGGGAATAATTTGTTACACAGAAAGAGAAAACAGCTACAGAGTAGGTATTTGGTTATAACAAATACCTAAAAATATGGGAGTAGCTTTGGAACTAGAAAGTTTGACATCCTACAGCACAGCACAGTGACACTAGGATGCATTGCTGCTGCTACTACCAATCCCCCAAAGGTGGATGCCCCCAACTCTGACTGCACTGCACACTACCCATCTCACCCACTTCAGCCAGGACACCAGGTCACCACCCCACTGTGTCACGCTTGCATGGATGCCTCTCTAACCCAACTTCCATCCCTGAGACCCATGGTCCTCAGCCTCCCTACACCCTTCTCACTCTGCTTGGACTCTGCCTCCCCATGCCGGGCTGTTGCTCAATCCAGTGTCCCCAGGGCCAGCATACACCTCACTCTATTTGCCTTTGACTTGAGTTCACGTGAATACACATCAGAGTTTGGGCTTTAGTCAACCTGAAACACTTTTTTCTAGCTCTCCATTTCCTTATCTGTGTAAAGTAGATATTCTTGAAATTTTATCTCTTCTTAGTTCTTGAATCTAGTTTCAGAACATTCAGAGCTTCATCATTAGGAGAACAAAATTAAAATATTTTTTAAACAGAAAAAAAAAAGCTAAAGGAAAGGGAAGCTATTTAATATTATTTTGAAATTACTTTTTAAAATATGTCATAATTTCTCAGCTTATGTGCGGTCCCCAGGCATCGTTAATGCCCATGAATGCTAATTAACACTAAACTGCTTACTACAATGTTTTTCTAGCAGGCAGCCTCGAAATGTCCCATTATTGTGATTAAATATTTATTGAACTTGAAGTGTGTCCTCAACACTGTAAAGGCGGCACAGGAAAAATTTCTACTTCAAAGACATTCTTATGTTCAAAGTACATCAAGGCAAAATTATGTATGACGAATTTGATTTTTCTCAACTTCTATTACACTCTATCTTGTATTTTTTTATAAATTATCTTATATTTATTTATTTTTAATTAAAGAAACAAATAAATATTTAAAACAGTGTCTAATGTACTTATAAAGTTTCTGTTAAATAAAAAATAAAAATTAAACAGTGTCTATTGGAAAAACTTTTCTTGAGAGAAATTTGACAATGGCCACTAATTACACAAAATCTGTCCATATCCTTTGACCTGCTTTATAGAAATCTATTTTATTACATGAAAGAGTTCAATCACTATAGGTGAAATCTCTGTGTCAAGGATTTTCAGCATCAGCACAATTACTGTTTGAGCTGGATTACGCCTTGTTGCGGGGGCTGTCCCATTCTTTGTAGGATGTCCCATTCTTTGCGGCACCATCCTTGGCTTCTACTGACTAGATTCTAATCTAATCATCGACAAACCCTCCACAGTTATACAAGCAACAATACCTCCTGACATTGTCAGATGTCCCCTTGCAAGGCAAAATGCACTAAACCATACTGAGCACCGCTGCTTTATATACACCAAACATACAAAATTAGAGACTGGTGTGGACATTATAGTACATTATATATTATTTTAATGGAAGACATTTTATTTATAGAAACCTGTGAATAACAGGAATCAGAAATATAAATCACTCTGTGGGACATGCAGATAAGGTAAGTGAGTGGAAATTACCAGTGGAGACTGTGTGTGGCAAACTAAAGAGCTCATGGCATGCACTCCAACTAGAAAGGGGCTGCTTGCCCCTACATTGTTATTGTCAAGTCCTGCAACTCAAATTCAGATCCAATGTTGCTGATTCTTTTTTTCTTAAAGAAAAATACATACATCTGAAAATATCTCTATTGTTTAAATGTTGGCAACTAATTCGTTTTTTAAATACTGTGCTAACCAAAATATATATTTTTTATATTTCAGATTCTTGATTTATACCCAGTGTTACACTATTAAGTGATAAAATAAATACAAAGTTATATATAAGTTTATAAAATTTACCTGAGTTATATAATACATATCTATATCTACAAATATGAAGGTATATATCTAAATCCATAACTACATGTTTATAGATCTAGAGCTATTTCTCTCTATACATATGTATATATAAATATATACATATAGATCTATAGATATATATTAAACATACTGGGAAAATATCAAGGTGTTTAACATATCTTCCTATGGGTGGGTGTTATTTTCATAACAAGAGTAATGATGGCTCATGTATTTCCTTTATTAATGGTGGAGCTTTCATGATGATTTTCGTGGAGAGAACAGCAAGTTTCAGTGCAGAGGACATAGAGAACTGGAGGTCTGGGAAGCAAAGGCAGACCCGTAAGAGGATTCCCTCGGGCTCCAGAGAGCATAAGCTTTGTGCTGGACAATGGATGCCTCCGTGGTAACTTGCACGAATAGATTGCGATTTGCCTGAACCATTCCCAACTTCATCTTATGAAAGATCCCCCAAACCTGTGGTGCAACCCTAGAGAAAGGGTAAAGTTTCAGTTAGTAGAGCTAGACTTTGCTTTACAATACATAAAGAAATGGAGTATTTCTTGCCCTGGTTTGTATATTCATACCTATTTCACGTACTCAGACTCATTACAGTTTCCTGTGTGTTCTACACCTTCTAACATGTGCATGCATCATTTTTGCGGATCTAGATAGAAACTTTTGTGAGTAAAATCCAAATGTACAAATTACATGTGATGCCCTGACTTCTTTGTTTTTAATTAACACACTCTATTAGCAATGGGAATTTTAGAATAATAACTTGTAGTAGAAATTGAAGTTACAGAAGCCATTGCCTGTTTTCTCATTGATCCATGGCAGTCTGTAGACCTCACAGAAAATAAAACATTGCCTAATAAATCCTGCTTTGAAATAGTGAAGGTTTAAAATAATGAGAAACTCCATTTCTCATTTTATAATACACAGGCTGTCTCACTTAATTGTATTCTGCTCTCCCGTTTTGACACCGGCATTACTTTTCCCTCGGCATTAGCGTTAGTGGATTACTCGGCAAGAAATTCCCTTTGAGGGACTATCAAGCACTACATTTTGAGAGACTAACATTTGGCAAATGGTAGAAATCAGAGGCATTTTAAATGAAAATGAAAAACAAGACAGACATGCACAATGCCTTATTTACACAGAGAATAGATGCTTTGAAGAAAACACTTCAGAGTTTGTGATTTACGTTTTATCTTTAGAAAGCATTCAGCTTCCTAGATTCTCCTTCCCAATGAGGGCACCTAAGATCTTCCCTACTTTAGCCCCAAAATAAGACAATCCCTAATCATCTTCCAATATTTCTACACTCACTTTGTACTAAATAGATTTGAAATAGTTCCCTATTCTTAAATTTCTCAGCCTCCTCCACTCCAGCTCTAATCACAGATGAATTAAAATAGGCTAATTACAAACTAGATTAAATGCAGTATGCACTTCAGGTTTAGCAATGAAAAGTGCATCCTGTTACAGATATACAGAAACCTATGTTTATTTATGTATAGTCATGCATAGATCATTGTGTGTGTATAATATGTTTGCTTGCATGTCACATGCCAAAGATCAGCACTTCCTATTCTTATTCCAGGCTTTCTCATATTTCCTGTATAGTTCTTCTAATAAATATAAATAAGTATGTATTTCCATAAGTGTTACACAAGACAAACTTGACAGGGAAAAAACAGAAGATTCATATATTTGTTTACTTTAACTTCACTGAGTCTACACACTTGTAATAAGGGCCAGCTTCACGCCAACAGCCACTGCTCTGAAAGCATTAATATAAGGAACACTCACCAGTAATAACACTACAGTGCAAATTAGGTTCATTCATTTAACAAATATGTATTGTTAAACTGCTATCTTAGATCCTGGAAAAAACCCATCTGAGATTGTCTTTGCCTTGGAAATATGCACAGTCACATGGGGGAGAGGTCAGTTGTAATAAATCAGCAATTATAATAAAAATTCTCTGATACACATTTGTACAAAGGGCCACAGAGAGTAAATTGCAAAGGAGAGACAAAGGGAGGATTCTATTAGGCTTTCTTCCCTTCCCACTAGCATAATATGCAATGGAATTTGCTAAAGAAAAAAATATTTTCCCCTCTAGGATGATGTAGGTCCCACCTAGATTAAAAGGGTTATGTAAATAGGACAGGAGCCCAGCACTCAATCTTTTCAAATATATTAAGTCTAACAATGATCCATTTTTTCCTCAAATGGAATAGGTAGCATAAAAAAAATAAAGTTTACGGTGTTATCAGAAAGATATTAGTCCTCTATCTGTATAAGATGAGACTTATTGCTGAATTTTCTATACATTATTCAATTTATAGCTCTTCAGTGTAGATTTACTCATCTATGCTCCATACTGAGTCATGGAAAATAAAACTCTAACAGTAACCAACCACACTTCCAGCTGTCGATTGTCCTCTATGCTCCTTTCCAGGTGAATGAAGGAGAACAGAGAGTAACAACATGCATGTCTTGGCTCATGAGGCCAATTTAATGGTCAATGATGAACTCTTTTATGACCTTAATTGTGTTAGGTTTTGGAGGAAAACACATAGTTCATAATTATTGCCTACAATTATATTGTGTCTTTAGCTAGTGGTTTTTTAGCATATTTAAAAAAACAAGAATGTGTTGTAGGCATCGACTTCTTTATCACATCGCTTTATATTGTTTTTTCATAATGATTTTTTACTTGAACCTTTGGGAATGTTGTACAGAACACCAGCTAAGTATTGAGAATATGGAATAAAATATGACTTTACATGTAATATTAGTGAAATTAATTTTTGTGTTAAATTAATATTGAACAAAGCCTGTCTTTATCAAGACGGTTGTCTCAGTTCAACTTCAGTGGTGCACATTTATTTATTATATATATTGAGAGTACATGCCACAGTTTCATCTCTAAAGTGAATAATGATATTAAAATAAGTTGGAAAGCTAATGTCTTGGCCCAGATCATCAAAAGCTCTGCAGAATTGTAATATTAGCTGTATTAGTTTTCTTTCACTGTGATTTTCATAGTTATTATTTTTTGTGCTTATACAAACTTAACGTTCATAGTTCTGTAGGTCAGAAGTACAGTAGTCTTAACTGGTTCTCAGGCTCAAATCAAAGTGTCCAATAGGCTGAATTCTCAGCTGGAGGCTCTGGGGGGAAAAAATCTGCTCCCAAGATCATTTTTTAATTAAAAAATTTTAATGTTGACACTACTGCTGATGTCCCTCATTCCCCACTCCCTTTTGCCCACCTCAACCCAGCCCTGCTCCCCCTTCTCTTGGCCTTCACCACACTATTTTCCATGTCCATGGGGTATGTATATATGTTCTTCAGCTAATCTCTTATCTTCTTTATCCAGTGAGCCCCATCTCCCCCTTCCCACCCCTGGCACCCTCCAGTCTGTTCCAAACTCATTTTTAAATGAGAGAATCCACACTGAAAGGGAGAATTCAGTTCCTTGCTGTTATAGGACTGAGAGCTCCATTTAATTAATAACTGTTAGCTAGGCATTGTGTTCAGATTCTAGTGGCCAATTATATTCCTTCCCACATGCCCCAGTACGCCTCCAACCAGCAATGGAATACTGGAATATTGAATCCTTCTCATGTACTGAGTCTATGACTTCCTCTTCTGTCTCTATCTGCCAGAAAAACCTCCCTGCTTTTTAAAGGATATGTGATTAGGTTAGGCCCACATGGGTAATCTTTTCTTCAAGTCAACTGTGTCATAGAACAAATCTAACCATGGAAGTTATACCCGTCATATTTATCTTCCTATGGATTTGTGTGGCATGGACACTGGGGGGCAGGGAATCTTGGGAGCGCTTTCAGAATTCTATCTACCACGTAAGCTAATCCAGGCCACGGAGTCAACAAAGCGCAGGCATCAAAGCACATATTTTATAAATAATTTGATATTTCAAAACTATTCTACTTCACCTTCATAGGAAATATCACAATTTATTAGACTATGTGGTACTTATTTTATAATGTATGTGTGCTTGTGTTGGTTTTCTTTGCTTTTGTTTTAATTTGTTTTGCTTTGACTTTGATTGTTTGCTTATTTTTTAAATTACTCATGGAGGATCAGAAATAATGTTATAACTCATATATATATATGAATATATATATATACATATATATATACACACACACATATATCTTTATTGATTTCAGAGAGAGGAAGGGAGAGGGAGAGAGAGAAACATCAATGATGAGAGTCATTGATTGGCTGCCTCCTGCATGCCCCCTCCTGGGGATCAAGCCTGCAACCTGGGCATGTGCCCTGACAGGGAATCAAACCAAGATCTCCTGGATCCTAGGTCCATGCTCAACAGCTGAGCTATACCCGGCCAGGCAGTAATATTATCATTCTGACATTGTTACAGAAGAGTAGGTGAACTACTTATCCATTACATTACAAAATATATCGCACACACTTTTGCTTTCTTTTTTTCACTTCTGCATAAATAAATAAAATTGTTGATATACTCTGCTCTGGAAGACAGACTTTGTGAGGTCAAAATCTTGACTATGCTATAAAATTGATAAGATATAGCGTTTTAAGATGTTGAAAAGCATTCAAAATACTTTCAACTCCTTATGGAAGAATGATTTCAATTTCTTGGAATGTTCTATTCTGCAAGTAATTTTAGAGGCATTTGCCAAATGCAATGAACAATAACAATTCACCAGTCATGATTTTAAAGTAGACTGATTTAATTATTTTGTATCTAAGTTAAAAGCAGACACTAATTGGGAATTTGCTTAAGTTAAAATACCTATAAATACCTGTTATAGGTTATATCAGGTGACTTAATTTTACTTATTTACCTAATAAAAACCTGACACCAGAAGCCAAATGCCTGGATGAAAACACCCATAAATTATCATTTATGTATAGAACACGATAGAATGAGACTGAACATGAAATCCTAAAATTTATGTTTATTCATAAACAGAGTCACAAAATAGATGCAGGAGGTTGCACCTGTTCAAGGCATATACTCTCCCAGATTGTAATAACTGCTTCATCATCTACTCTAGATGAGATTTCTGCAGTGGGATGGAGTTAATTAAGTGCATTCTATGAAAATAATTAGTGTTTGTGAAATATGTAAATGGAAACACTGCAGTAGGTGTACATGAAAATATTATATGGGGATTATTGAGTAGTCCTTCAGATTTAAGACATTGCTAAGAGTAACAAGAGTAAAACATTCACAGGCATGCATGAAAAATCTTTCTATGTAGGCACACTGTCATCAAGTTATCCAAGTTGATTAAAGCTTCAGTTGCAAAGTAAGGGTGCATATTCAAGTGACTGTGTTTCTACAAGTAAAACTGAAAATAAGATAGCTTTCCCCAAGTTACCTAAAATGTCAAGAAAAAGTTGTTTGCAAATGAAATTAAATAGAAAATTGTCTCAGTTTTTTTTAATAGAAACAATATTATTGTCTTCCCTGAATTATTATGAGATTTAAAAGGTCTTATAATTATCTCTTATTTTATGGCACTGCAACCAATAGAAAGCCAGAATGCTTTTTAAAAGATAAAATGGTTGTAACTGGCCAAAGAGAAATTCCTAGATAAAACTACATGTAAAATTTCTGGTAAATATATAACAGTTCCTTGAAGCTAGTAGTCTACTAACTTACTTCCAATGTACTTTTGTACTTTAATAGTTTACCCCAATTTTGTTGGAAATGATATATAATGTTATTGTTATGATTGTTAATTTCAGCAAATTGTAGAAAATCAAATTCAAGGAGAACATAGAACTAATTCAGTGAAGTTTGTTTGAACAGAATCTCTTTAGCAGTCACCACTATTCATTATTGTACAGTTGCATTTGCAGTACCAGTCCTGTTTGCAAATTTAGCTGAGTAGTTGAATAACCTTTCTCTCTTCTATACAATAAAGCTTCAAATATTTGAAGATGACTAATATATATTTATGTATCCAAGCAAAATATATCACATTAATTTATGTACTTCTTATGTAACATCTTTGCTAGATTTTTTTATCTTAATTGCTTATTTCTGACCCCAACTATAATCAAATTGTTAGACTTAGAATATGGAATCAGCATTACTGATATTTATCCACAAAGCATTACCTCCTGGAGTCTGGATAGGACACTATCTATTAACACTAGCAAATTCCATGTCTTTTGAAGTTCATACTGAAGGTATCAGTTTGACCAATATGTCAGATAAATAGTACTTTGTTTTAGCTTGACTTCCTGGCCTTTAGGGATCCATTTATACTACTAGGAATTTCATGTCAGAATATAAACTGTCTATTTTCCTAACTATATAATTAACATTCAACAAGGCATCTAATCAAAGCTTCCCTTTCTCATTAATACAGTTCTGACAGTTTCATCATCAAGTGGCAAGTGTTCCAGCAAATTGTGTTGCTATTCTATCAGACATGTCAAGAACTTGATCTTCCTTTCCATTAAGTCAGATTGGGGACAGGAACCAATTTCCATTATGAAAATGTGACTGAAAACAAGTGACACTGTCCCAAGAAAATTTTCTAATAGAAAATGAATTACACTCTCCTTCCTATATATTGTATATAAGCTAAGTATTTTACAATATTAATTGAATAATTTAGTATTGAACTAAAGGAAAAATGCCCTTTAAATCAATTAGTTATTTAATTACAGTCAAGTTTTGAAATATTGCAAAGAAAAACAAATACAATCTTGGAATTTCCCCATGAATATGAGTGGCATGATTATTTTGGTAGTTATGGCTATTTGGAGATAGATTGTATTTACCTCTTCCATTTATTACTTCATATATTATGTAATATTGTATTTGTTTCTCTTTTTCATCCTAAGCATATAAAACTACTAATCCAATCCTGACCATTAACCAATAAAGTTGTCCTAATATTTATATTTATACACAACTATATATAAATTCATTCTATTTATATTTAAACACTCTCATGAGAGTTTTAATAATGATATTCTCTGTGATTCACTGTCATTTTAGATTCTACATCTTCATTGCTGATTAATTGTCAATACCCTGCCTGATCTTCAATCTTGTTTCTAGTACTTTCACTATACAAAACTCACCTAATTGCATAGAAATATACCCCTCTTAAGAGCTTAGATAAACAATAACTTTGCAAAAAAAAAAAAAAAAGTAAGACCTCTCATTTGTGTTTGTGTTTCTGTACATTAAAATATTTTACAGCAAGAATACTCCTGCTGTGGGATGCATCCAGGAATAAACAGACCCAGTTGAGGCTGACTAGAATGTGAATGAGGTACCCCAAATTAAGGAAGATGTAAGAGTTACTGTGTTCACGTTCTATAAAGTCATAAAGCTGTGTCTTCTGAAAATTTTGTCTAGGACTAAAAATAAAGATGGAAATACGATCATTAAATATTTAAGGGTCTGGGGAACTCTTGACCTTAAGAAAAGTCAATGACAGTGTTAGGGCCCACAGAAATGACCCCAAGATATCCCACAAGGCCATTTTGATTATTTTGAATTAAAGTTACTTAAACTGTCAGTGCAAGAAGGAAATTCTGACCCCTCTGTCTCCTAAGAGCAGGAGTTAAATCTACCATGTGACACATGTCTCCTTGCACCCGAAAAACTCTTCTTCCCTTATCACTGGAGTTAAAGAATGCAGAGCTGAAGAGACTATATAAACAAATCTTGTTGCCTCTGTATTAATTTACTGCCCAAGCCCAAACTTTTAGATTTCTCACTAATGAATACCTAAATCTTGCTTAGATTCCTTTCCAGTGAGCACTAACTTTTTTTTGTCCTGTCAACTCTTCACAAATTTGTTTTTCTGTCTGAAGTTATGAAAAGGTGCTTAGTTTTTTAATTCATTTTTTGAATTTCATTGTATAACCAGAGCATCATGTTGTTATTCTTCGTGGCACCAATATTAAATTGGATTTTCTCCAATTAATTTAGTCTTCTGTCAATTTTATTATTTTATTATTACTCCAGCTATAAGAACTAAAGAAAAGTAGAGGAGGGAAATTCTTTCTCTGCCCAACGTTAGACACATGAATCAGCTCGCCATTAGACATGTGCAAGGAGGCATTATGGAAAGTTCAGGCATGATTTCACTATTACAGGTGTGTTCCATTGCACCTCCTTTGCCTACTTCCACCCAGCCCTCGCCCTCTTCCCCTCCCCACCCTCCAGCCGTCACTGCACTGTGTCTATGTCTATGGCCTGTGCATATATGTTCTTTAGCAAATCTCTTCACCTTCTTTCATCCAGTCCTACTTAGCATTAAAAATTAGGTTTTAATTACAGCATTGCTCTCCATATCAATAAAGCAGAATTGTAATTTCCCAGTAACTATTTCTTGCATCTTAATAAATAATATGCTGATAATAATACTTGTTATACATTAAACATTATAATAGAATTAGTTGGAAAACATACTTGAATTAACTTTAAATAGTAATGTTGCATATTTAATTTTTTAAAAATTTCTCTAACTATATGACTAGTATTACATCAGTTTTCTATATCTGATAACTGCTATTAAGTCTTAGTTTATTTTTTGTTGCCTTCACCAAAGGTAAGTCCTATAGTAATATAAACTGTACCAAAATGATCTCTCCATTCCCTGTCTGATAATGTATTTACTTGTATAGATGTATTAGCTTTTTTAGAATATCACCCATTGAGGCCATGTCTAGATAAATTATTTACAGACTATTTTTAAGATACAAAAAGCAGATAATAGCATGGACAATTGAGGTAAACATTTTGCCAATCACGCAAAACTCAAAATTAGCAAACAATAGGGCAATTACCACAGGATGAGTATATAGGCATAAACTCAAAATGCTAGCAAAAAAGACACCTGAATGCATTAACCAGATGGAACATGGGAGCCAGCCCTTTTTCCTAGGAGCATAGGAGCTATGAATAAAAGCATTATAACAAAATGATTCTTATTTTGCTCTCATTTATTTTTGTCTTTTCATTCTAAAAAGCATTTTGTAGAAAACCTAGTGCTATAAAGTAAGCATTTTTTTTTCTCCGAATAGTAATCACCCAGTAAATTTGGGACACCAGAGAAAATTGACAATGTTCAATCAAATGACAACCTTTCTACATAAAAGGAGGGAAAAAACAACATGTCTTATGTGACCGTGAGTCCTATGCCATTCTCCCAACTTCAAAAAAAATTTATTTTATTTACCTGATTGTATATCAAACATAAAAACTCAATAAATCTGTGAAACACACACTCGCTTAGCTTATATTTTACATGTTTATTTTGAAAATGATACTCATTTGCATATTTCTCATTATTTTAAAATGGGACTTATACCATCTCTCTGTAATCAAGAAGAATTTACTGGGGGGGGGGGGAGGGAAGCTGATGAACACCTATCCAGTCTGCTTCTTTATGCTCACTGCTCTAGTCAATTGGGATGATTTTTCAACAGACTAACACATTTCTACCATTTCAATTCACTGCTTCAAGAAAGCACATTTGTTCTAAAAGCAACGCTCAGTCTCTGCTACTTACTAGTTTAGACAAATACAAGTTGAGAGAAACCAGGATTGTTCATTTAAATGTCCAACTATCTAAGATTGTACAGGCAAAATTGGTGTATAATTTTAAAGGATAGCTCAATCATTTGTTAAAGAGCTATTGGTTCTTTATGTTGGTCAATTGAGATATCAATTTCAGTGTTACCCCTTAAAGAAAGAAACCTTTTGTACTCAAATTCATAAAAATGTGGATGCTCTCACAAAAAGATCAAAAGATGATCTTAAAGCACGTGCAAATTATTCTATTGGTTTTGAAAATTATCTTTGTTAAGAAAAATAATTATAGCTAACACTTACTTTGTGTTTGACACTTTTATAAGTGCATTACACATGCCAATTTACTTAATTTTCACAACCACCCTATGAGGTAAACACTAATATTTTTCCCATTTGGCAGTTGAAGAGACTGAGAGAAAATATAATCAATGGCCATGGAGTCTGCCTTTACTGACACTAGATTAGTTCTAGACATTTTTCATGTAATAAGTCAGTACTTTTTTCTCTGCATGGGCTAGTTGGAGTTACATTCTGTAATTTCTAATTTTAAAAATGCTGATGGAGGTACCCTTCAGTAACACAGGTCACTGGAAAACACTGTCCATTCTCTTATTGTTACCCACACTTCAGGGGAACATGCGAATAGTGCCCCTTGGTATGATCTTTCCCTCTCTTATTTCCTTGACTCCCACATTTCCTCATTACCTTGTTTCTTCAGAGCCCTGGGCTTACCAGTATTTTCCCTGGATTACTGTTAAGTAGTCAAAATGCCAGTCTACATCTTGCCAATCCAACTCCCTTCAGTAACCAAAAACTGCTGGTTATTTACCTAATTCCTCACCACCACAACCAGTAACTAATCTCTGTGTACCTTTGTTGCTTTTAGAAAAAAGATAACTTTAAAAAAAAAAATCTTGATTTGCAAACAGGTACTCCCACCAAAAATGAAGAAATGAGCAGAAGGGAAGAAAGAAATAAATAAATCTTTGGTCTTAGCAATTAATGTATCAACACTGATGGAACTTAATGGTCTAGTGAGTTTACACTCCGATTAGCTTGTTTTACTATATGCAAATTAAATCACGAGAAGGCATTCCAGAGTCCTTGTATTATAGTAATAATGTAACATATGATGAGCCAATTACCTATGAGTCATGTAATTTATTTTCAGCACTTTGTAAGTACAATTTAAAAATTAAATTTTTTCAAAGAGGTCAGAGTGTGGCATGTTGGAAAAAGGGGAGACCATTATCTAGAGAGGAATGGCGAGAAGTGAAGCTAGTTCTGGTTTAATTTGAAACATTTGATGGACCAAGGACTTGAATAGCCTTTTTTTCAAAGAAGACATATCCTAAATATAAAAAGCTACTTAACATCAATAAGCTTCAGAAGAACAGAGATCAAAACCACAAAGAAATATCCCTTCACACCTGTTAGGATGGCTATTATGCAGCAACAACAACACAGACAGATATCGGCATGGGTGTGAAAAAAAAGTGAACCCTATAATTTGTTGATGGGAATGTAGAATGGCGCAGCCACCTATGGAAAACAGTATGGCAGTTCTGCAGAAAATTAAAACTAAAACTACCATATGATCCAGCAATCTCATTTCTGGATATATATCCAAATCATTTGAAATCAAAAAGGATCTCAGAAAGATAACTGCATTCTCCTGTTCATTGCAGCAATATTCACAATATCCAAGGTATAGTAACAATGTCAATTGTCAATCGAGAGTTGAATGGGTTAAAAAAATGTGGTGTATACATACAGTGAAATATTAATTAAACTTGAAAAAGGAAATCTTGCCATTTGTGACAACATGGATAAATTTAGAGAAGACTCCATTATGCTAATATAAACAAGCTAGTTACAAAAGGACAAATATTGCATGATTGCACTTATATGAGAAAACTAAAGTACTCAAATTCATAGAAGCAGAGAATAGAATGGTAGTTGCCAGGGATGGAGGAGAGGGAAAAATAAAAAATTGTTGCTCAATGGGTATAAAATTTCAGCCATGCAAGATTAATAAGTTCTAGAGATCTGTTGAACCACACGGTACCTATAGTTAATAATACAGCATGGTGCACTTTAAAATATATTTAGAGCCTTGTGCAATGTTGGTGAGAATACAAATTAGTATAGCCACTCTGGAAAACAGTGTGGAGGTTCCACAACAAAGTTAGAAATATAAATACTATATGATCCAGCATTTCCACTTCTGGGTATATATTCAGAGGAAATTAAATCACTGTCTGGAAAACCTATCTGCAATCCCATATTTATTGCAGCATTACTTACACAAGAAAAATTTTAAGGTGATGGATATGTTTAGTACCTTGATCGTGGTGATAATAGTACCATGAGTGCTTGCATATCTCCAAACTCATCAAGATGTATATGTTAAATATGTGCAATTTTTGCGTATCAATTATATATCAATAGAGCTTTAAAAAACTGAGTTGAGTCTTGTTAGAGTTCAGTTGATTATACAAAGTGAAGTTTTATTCTATATGGTCTTTCTCAGACAATGTTGCCTGTTACTTTGCATCATTAAGCAGTTCCAGTGTCCTAAGAACCCAGTGTTAGTCGTGAGGACAACTGGGAACCAGAACTTTTGGACTATAATCACTCATATTGCAACCCTAATGGAGGCATCCTACAATCCTGTTTGTCATCATGTGCCAGGCTTGTCAAAGAGCCAAGTATTGTCACTCAGTTGCTCTCAGCTGCAATGAACTGTGACAGCTCCACTGTGTGCTTAGAAAGCACCTGTTTTCACCATGTTTACATAATGAGGCTCTCTAACATTTTCCCAAGGTTTTAGGTTTATTAACAATTTTCAAATCCAACAAAGTGATGTTCTCTGCCTTGTATGGTGATGTTTTCACCACATAACAAATAGGAAATCAATGTTTCAAGGTAACAGTAAGATCCTAGGGTCTATGATCCCTATGCTGAGAAAGTCAAATGTTTTTATAGATTTTCATTCAGGGGATGTATAAAATGAGATTTCAAAATGTTCAGAATTTCTAAGAATCATAGTCTCTCATGTAGTATCTATACTTTCTACTGAAAGATTAAGTTAAATCAAAACTTTTATCAAAAATGTTAGACTTTATTCATTGAAGATGTATTTCATGTTCTTCTTCCATATGACATTATCCTAAGCTTGTGCATAAAGTGGTATATAGACCAGCAGGATTTCTGGCAGAGAAGGTGTTGATAGTGAACAGGGAGAATACTGTTTCGTATATATGCTATGGATGAAACAAAAGGAGGTGATACGGTGAAGAAATCGACTGCACTGTGTGTGTTGGGAGGTTACTTTAGATAAAGCAACAAGAAAGCAAATTTCTGAAGTGTTAACATTTGAGAATAAATGGGTAAATGGAATATCTAGGAGAAAAGTATTCTCTTTAGGGGGTATCCGAAGGGCAAAAATGAGAACGAGCTGTACATGTTCAGGAAACAGCAAGAACACTGGTGTGGCTGGCCTGATTATTGTCAGGGAGAGGTTGACAGAATGAGGTCTCATGGGTGGGCAAGACCCATGTCATATTAAGTCCTTTGTTGGTTTTATAAGGAGTTTTTTTTATTATACCTTAAGTGCATTAAGAAGCCATTTGAGGACTGAAGGCTGAAGCATTTGATAACTTGGCTATATATGAAGGTAACAATTACTAAAGTTACAGCCATGAACATGGGAAAAAACTATGAAATACTGTATGTGTCAGGAGATAAAACCAACAACTCACTAATGGGTTGAATGTGGCATGAGGGGAAAGTGAAAAATTAAATATGACCCCTGGGATTTGGCTTGAGTATGTGGGTGGGAATACTTAATCTTTACTGTGATGGAGAAATGAAGTGAGAGAAAGGTTTAAGAGTGAAAACATGGATAAATGGAACCATT
Organism: Miniopterus natalensis; assembly: GCF_054644295.1. Lineage (NCBI taxonomy): Eukaryota > Metazoa > Chordata > Mammalia > Chiroptera > Miniopteridae > Miniopterus > Miniopterus natalensis. The sequence continues at coordinate 63,019,794 of NC_142091.1, read as the reverse complement.
GATGTCCTATATATCTTATCAAAATCAATTTAATATATAGTCTTCTAAACTTCTACCTGAGGGTGACTAAATTTAAACCATATCAACTGCCATAGGTTTATGAACTTAATTATGGTTTTGTCCAGATACAATAATAAAAAAATTAGTTAATACATCTGGCACAGTTTCACAGTAAAGATAACCTTTCTCAGGTGACATATCACCCTGTGAGGAGCAATTGATATTCTCTGCCTAACATTCATAGAGACCTATGTAGTAGGAGCTTACATTATTTCTAAAATTAAATATTTAAAATCTGGCATTTCAAGGAGCATAATTTCCTACTTAAGTATAATAATAAAGTGTTCCCAACTATTTCAATACACTTAAACTGAAGAGAAGTAATTACCATTGACAGATCAAAATGAATCTGTTTCTCTTATCTAACGGACTCAGAGATACTTTGCAATACTTAAAAATAAACTCATAGAAATTTCACCTTCTCCAATTTCACCTCCACTTCATCTTAAAATAATAGAATTAAAATTATATAGAAGAAGAGTACAAGGTAAACAGTATAATAATAATATAAGCAACAGAGACAAAGGATTACCATAATATATTTTTTTTGAGAAAACAGAAGACAAAAATAATGACTGAAGAAACAGTTGACACACAGACTCACGAACATTATTGAATGATTTAATATGCAGTAGATATGTTTGAAGGAATCTTTAAAGCATGGCTGATTTTATTTTTTTTAGAAATTTAGAAGTCAGATAATTTATTCATGCTATTAATATACACTCAACACACTTCCACATATTTGTCAAGGAAGTGTATGTGTTTTCTTCACTGTGCTTATGCAAAGACAACATGCATTTTAGTCTGGCCAAGGTTGCAAATAATCAGAGCTAGCTACACGTAGGAGGCAGAACTTGGTGAACTGCTTGCATCTTGGAAGTAGGCTAACTTGTTGAGCTCTAGGAAGAGAGGTAAAAGAGTAAATTATTAATATAAAAAAGAGAAGTGTAGCCTTGGATATGTGGGGAAGGGAAAAACTAGACAATAGAAATTATATTGTGTCTGTGTTTGTGTGTGTGTGCATGTGAATTAACAAAGTTATCTAAATTTGTGAGCAGAGTGGACACCAAGGATATAGATTCAACACAAGATGCAGCAAATGAAAAAAAAGCTAGTTGTTTTATGCAACTGAGCATCCACTTTAAGGAACTGTTACTATTACAGTAGGGGTTATCAGGTAAATTAGGTATTGAAAGGATATTTTGATCAAGTCCCTTGCAATGGTATAGAGGTTTGCATCAGCATGCTGGTTAAAAGCAAAAAAAGAAGTGTTTCCATAAGGCTGAATCATAAGGCA